>NW_020955348.1:1594606-1596930 GCF_003031625.1 Empidonax traillii | reverse complement strand
TAGCATCTATTGGATAATGATGATATTAGAACTGCAAAGACACGTGCCATTTTGGAACAACATTCCAATACTCCTTAACTATGCCTGAGGGAAGGTGGTGAAGCTTGGTGTTTATTTTATATAAGAGTGGGTATTAGTTAAGTTTGATAATATGACTTCAAGAATATTTTGGATTCTACTATTTGCATTTTTTTTTTTTTACTTGCATGTATTCAATAAGGGCTATTAGTATAAGTTAATAAAACAAATTTCTATCCCTTTTTTAAGTCTGGGCTTCCTATATTCCAGAAATAAACAGAGTATTATCTTAAACACCCTAAACAAACATAATCTCTCACATAAAGTAAGAAATAAATGTCCTTCTACACACTAAATACACAAACACCTTTAATTTTACTCTGCAGTGCTGTCTTTGTTTGAAAGCAGAGAACTGAGTTCAAAGAAAAAGGCAAGAGAGAATTACAAGTAATGTATAGTGATGTCCAGTCTAGTATAAAAGTAGAGCAAATGACAAAAAAATCAAAGTGAAGGCTATACTGAAGAATGTTAGGATGAAATTCACCTGTATCTTTTAAATATTTAACTTCCACAAACTGCAACAACACATATTCTGCAGTAATTAATAAAAGTCTTAATTTAATCATAACATCAAGGAACCTGTCTGCAAATGCACTGGTGTCCTGCCCCTGCTATTCCCATTCATAAAAAGCTGAGAGATACGGGAAAGTTACTTTCATGTACTTTCTACCACAGTCCTTAGACTAAAGCTGGTTCTAACAGGAGAGTCAATTTTTCTGTGACATCAATATTCCCATCAGGAAAATATAAAGAGGGAAAAACAACCAACTTAAGGCACTATACTTCCAGTACTGGGCTACTAAAAATACTTGCCTCTAAAAAACAAACAGAAAATAGCACAGAAAACATTTCTAATTTTCCTCACTTAAGCTTTTCCTTTTGCAGTTTCACAGTGAAAGCCAAAGCAATTCCCCTTTCTAAACTGCAGTTACACTTAAATTTTTACAGACATTTTAAGAGTAGCAGCATCTCCTTATCATACGCTTCCCAACATATTTTCATCACGGAGATAAGCAGCTAAAACATGGTTGAAAAGCACTCAAAAGTCATACACACTTTTTATCTTTAGCTAAATTTCTTTCTTATGTTTACTTAGCAAAGTAGGTCTGGGGGCAGGAAGGAGGAATTGTAGTGCTTTGTATCTACATTATAGTGCTAGTACGGTGTTACACTCCTCTGTCATGCTACATCATAACCCCATACCTATTAATTTCTCCTTCACAGTTTTCTTCATTCACATTGAAGTGTTGAATATTGTTTCCTCTGTGTGGTCCTTATTTCCTAACATGCTGAAATAAACCATGACATGAAATAAGTCATGTTACGTTTAATTTAGGAGCTTATAATTTGAAATATGTGTAGTAGTACAAAATAAATAATGGAGATCACAGGTTTCACCTGATTCAAAAACAAAACAAAACAAAAACCAAGCCACAAAACAAACCTCCACCACACTCAACTTTTAGGAAAAAAGAACATCAGTGTCCAGAGATAACTTGGGAGAACAGCAATTCCTCCTCCATGAGGCACGACAACAGGTCACAGCTGCAAAATAAAGTCACTGTCTTCTCTTTGTCACTGCAACCTGACTGCTTGTAGTAGCTCGGTTATTCTTTTACAGTAACCTCAAGTGGTTTGGAAACATTTTCTTTAACACAGACATATTTTACAGGTGTGATACAGCTAGCAAAAAGCATTGCTGCAAAACAAAAACGAAGTTGCATTTCTGGGAGATTAATTAAGCACCCAGAGAAATTGGGCAGTTGAACACAGGTTCCAGGATGCAGAACAGGAGAGCATATATATCCTGACTTCCTAATTCCCTGCCCTGTGCACTTCTGTAAAACACAGATTATGTGCAAAAATGACGAACTCCCACGGAAAAAAAAAGACACATTCTAATTCTGTACTCCCTCCAGGGCTCTACTAGTTGTGAAGAGCTGGTAAAGAACACTGACTGACATTGTGGAGCAGCTCATCCTCGGGCATCACTGGTGTATCCCTCAAGGACAATCCTTCTAACGCAGCACTGGATGCCAGTGGAACCATCAGCAAACGCTTCTGCCTGGGAAAGGAAATAGCCTGACACTGTACCCTGAGGATAAAAAAACTTTGGCTTTGTTAAACCATGTCTGTGTCTGTGTAAGAGAATTCCACAGTCAACAGACCTCCACTGAGAAAGTCCTGCCACCAGATGTTTAAATCAAGGGATTGTTAGTGCACCAGCTGATCTCAATTGCTGGTGG
>NW_020955348.1:1329875-1594159 GCF_003031625.1 Empidonax traillii | reverse complement strand
GGGAAAGGAAATAGCCTGACACTGTACCCTGAGGATAAAAAAACTTTGGCTTTGTTAAACCATGTCTGTGTCTGTGTAAGAGAATTCCACAGTCAACAGACCTCCACTGAGAAAGTCCTGCCACCAGATGTTTAAATCAAGGGATTGTTAGTGCACCAGCTGATCTCAATTGCTGGTGGTGGTAGTGGAGGCGCTTTTGGCTCTCCTCTTTGAATTGGGCTGTTGTCTCCCTAGGTGGGGCTGTCATTTTAATAACAGATCATTGTATTTCCCAGTAGGAGGCCCACTGTCATGGTCCAGAGGAGGATGGGGAGAATTAAGCTCCTGTTTAATATTTTGTTGTTATGTCATATCTCACAAATAGCATTGTTTTACTCTATACTCCATGGGGAGATCTCAGGACTTATATGGAAGAAACAGAATTTTCAGATTTGCTTACAAAGAAGAGTTAGCTTATAAGCCCGTGCGTGCAAAACACACAGAACTTAGGAACACTGCCAGAGATCTGACACGTTACCAAAAAAAAAAAAAAAAAATCATAGTGCAGTGTATGTGTGGTCTACTGAACTGAATGAAGGTCTGGTACCCAGGAACAATTCAATTCCTCTGAACTGAGCTATACTGTGTGGCTAAACACAGCATCTCAAAACAGCTCTAACCCAAATATCACATACATTATATGTGTACTTCACGGAGTTAAAATTTATCTAAATGAATTCTAGTGTGATGAACAGAGATGCACATTTGTATTCCCAACACCCAGGTGCATTTCTGGAGAAATGCACAGGCACTGAAGTAGGAAACTCACAGTCTGAAGTTAATGTATTGCCTAATTCTCATGATGAAAAAAAGCTGCAGTAAAAAGTTTTATTTACATTAAAAGTATCTTCATACCTCCAGATATCTGTACAGTAAAAACAATAGAAGCACTACCACTCTACCACATCAGAAGGCTTCCAGAATATGTCCATTATGGATCATTTACGAATTATCAAAATACTACTCTATAAATAGGTAGGTGATACTGCCTCAGATTCAGTGCTGTTTGATTTGCACAGGTTGTTATTTTTAAATACCACTTTAGTTGCAAAATATTGCATTTTCAGGAATTTAAAACATTAATATACATTCCATTCAGATATTTTCCCTCTAACCTGTTTACACATATTGACAATTGCAATGCATGTTGCAACTGTTAGGGAACTCATTTATCACATGAACCACATGCTGCAATGTTCCTGCTACACCTGGAGTACGAAGCGTAAATTATGGATTTTTTTTTTTTTTTAATCATGGTAGGAATCAGAAACTGAGTATAATTCTAGTATGATGCAATAAAAACTTTTAAAGTATGACTATTCTCACAGCTAAAATATTTTCAAATATTTGACAGTAAAGTAGAACTTACACAATTTTATTAAGCATTGATGATCTTTGGATGCTGTCTTTATATGAATAAAAAACTGGGTTTGTTCCACATTTGTTATATATTCATCACATATATGTTTTTCAGCATATAAGTCAAACAACAATAGAATAACACAAATGTATTTACAACTCTTAGCAAACACAGTTCCTGGATTAAAATAAAGCATAACTTGTCCAAGAGGACTTAATCCATTAAAGACATAGGAAACCAGCTTAATTTGTCAGAATGGCAGCCATTAACTCTGCAAGGTTATGCAAATACAGCAGATGATTGAGAAAGTGCAGGCCATCCCTACTGTGTCAAACATAAACAAACTCCGTATGAAGTTGCCAGCTCACAAATTTGTTGTGTAGAGAAGCCAGGTAAGGAAACACAAATACTTTTATCCCTTAAATAGGAATAATATAAATAATTCTACAAATGTTGTAAAGTTTGTGAAATGATAAAACTACTTTTGTTCTAAATAGCTAATATGTTTCTTGGTCTCTGAGGTTCCCAAGAGGGAGGAAAGCTTCAGAATCTCTTGACACTCTATCTGCGTGGAACTGGCATGTCAACTGGTAATTACAGACCTATAGGAAGTACTTAACCATAGGCTAAGTATAAATTTAGATAAATGAACAATTTTGCTAATGAATAATATTCCTGACATGGAAAACCTTGAATTTTAAAAGTATGTGATTTTCCTGACTCCATCGGGTCAATAAGTGCTTTTAAAAGCAGTAATTCCTGAACCTATTAGACAGCAGCAGGGGGTTAAAGGCTCTTTCACATCACTGAGAAACAACCACAAAATGTATGTGCGTGCATCTATGTGTTTCATAGATGTAGACAGACAAAGAAAAATAGACAAAGCTCTTCTAAAACCGAATGAACAAAAATCTGAAGTGAATCATACAGGTTTACAAGTCATTACATCACTGCAAGAACTTCACATGTGCGTCGTTGTTCACTATTGATGTTGTTATCTGGATCTTTAGTGCTTGGAGTCCCTTTCTTCTAAACATGAGTGTAGATAAATACTTAAAGAACTTGGGAAGGGGCAGAGTATATCACCTTGGGAAAGAATATGAATACCTCCATAAGAGCTGCTGATAAGCACAAACTAGGTCATTAAAAGAAATACAGAAACATGTAATTCCAAATTATTACTATTTATGGGGGAGAGGAGAAAAGGAGAGAAAGAGGCACCCAAATCAATTTGAACAATAGCGTAACAGTCAGATAACCCAGGCACACAGGAGAAGATTACATTGTACAGGAGTAAGATCATCATGATCTATTATGTAGCATTAGGGAAAGAATCAGGCATAAATTTCATTACACTAAACACATGTGCAACCAGTTTTACAATTCTGGTTTTTGGTTGTTTTGCCTGGAACCATTTTTTTTTCCAACTTCAAAAAAAAAGAGGTTCACATAACTAGCCACACGATCCCCAAAGATGACTACAAATAGCTTTGAGGTAATTGCTATATATTAGGCAATATATCCAAACAGAAGGTCAAAGAGAAGATAAATTGTGAGGGAGTGTTTGAAGCAAGCTCTGGCTTTAACTGGGCAGTTTCAGAAAGAAGACAGAGGGAACAAAGTTGTTTACATCCTCTGTTTTTTCAGTACTAGAACCCCCACTTAACTAAATTTATCAGTTTTAGTTATCATTACAACTGAACGAACCCTAGTGTACCTCTTGACCAGTGACCTCTTCTCCTCTTTCTACTTGTCCATCTCACTTTTTTTCCCAGCTTTTACACAACTCTAGCAAAAAGAGTCTTTCTAAAGCTGGGTGGGGTTTTCTCCCCAGCTTGCTCTACCCTGTCTTTCTATTTTCAGCTTCTGAAAAGGGCACTTTCTCCCACCTCGACTTTGAAACTTTATCTTTCAACACTACACATACAACTTATAGTTCATGAACTTTTCCATACTGTCAGGAAAAGTCATCCTTGGATCTTTTCCTTAGGTTGGCCCCAGTTGTGCAAAACAGGAGAATTTGCTACCCTAAGAGCTAAGAATGACCAGAACATCCCATATAATCTACTAACAGTCCTGCTCTCAATGGGCTACAACATGAATAAAAATACAAACCACACAAAATAGGTTGTCTACACCACACAAAAAAAATCTTCTCAAATATATTAATGCATTTTTTTACCATTAAAACCCTTAAACATGCTGTTTGTCAAAGTAATCCAAAATAAACTCTTCCCTTTATAGATTTATTCCACTGCTTTCTCTCCCTTGCCCCAAGAACTCAGTCTACATAGTCCTGCTAACAACTTTTCTTAAAGGGTAGGAAGAGCTACGGAGCCATAGGAAATGCTTCTCTGAAGTTTCACTAATGAGGAAGCAGATCTTAAGGCTCTTGCTGCTATTGGGCTCATTTGTATTTTTTATGAGCTGATGTACTAGCGGGTAGAAAAGAGACAGACTCTCTACTGGCAGATTAACCAGCCCTTTAAGGGTGCCTGTTATTAATTTTGGTTATTCATCTGCACATCTGTCTCTGCCCAACTGTGTCATGACTATTGCTTCTTGCAGCTCACTTTATTTAACCAGAAGTTTTTCACCACTGAAATCTGTCAGCTTGTTTTGTTCTCTTACAAGATCTAAATTCTCGTTCTGAACTAGCTGAAGATCAGATCGTTCATTTCCACTAATGAGACAAAAAAAAATTATCTCTGATACTAGAAATTTTAATGTAATAGTTATCAACCACATTTATTCACCACATGTTACTGACGTGATAGTTCCTGACAACAGCTGGCACCTCTATTATTGTCCCTAAGCAAACACGCTTTGCTAACCCCAGACTCTCCCAGCTGTGACTCTAAGGGAGCCAGTCACACTCAAAATCTCTGAAGGGCACACAGCTTAAACCCTCCAGTGCCTCAGAGTTTCATAGGCAAAGTTTCTTCTTCCAGTGGAAGAAGAACGAGCTTGTACCAGATTTCATACAACAGATACTCTGTTCTCACTGGAGAATATTTCCTTTTGTTTTGCCAAAGCTTGTCCCTCTTATACCTCTTAATTCTAAAGAACCAAGGCATATGATCTGCTTCTTTAATGTCATCACTTTCATTTTCTAGACTTTAACAACTGACTTTTGATTGTTACCACCACCTGCCTACAAAGTTTAGTACATTAGCACTTCAGAAAGGATATACAGTACATTACTGTGCAGATCATTTAAGCTCTGCTTCTGTCCCACTATTGCTTCCTTAACTTAGGGAACTGTAGGAGTTTCTCAAGCTTTCCATAGATTTGGCAAGTAGGAATCTGGAAGCCAAGTGCAAGTTCCTTTGCCTCCTGGAAACTGCTGCTCTTTACCTTGAGCGCTATAAACCCTTGCCTATAAAAACAGAAGACTGCCAATATACCCTGTATTATCCATGCCTGCTTCTTCCTTGAGACCTCAACTTGACTGCTTTGTGATCCACCTTAGAATCACGTGATGTAGCAGCATTTGGATTAGAACACATCAAATATGTTCTGTATGTATGTATATCCACATGTTTTCATATGGATTCTATGTCAGAAGTACTTTTGGTCCTTCCCATGTTCCAACCATAATGGGCAGTGTCCAAAAAATCACTTGGTATAGAAATCAGTTCTTTCCTCTGTGAGGCAGGATGTCTGCTCTCAACATCAATTTTTTACCTGGTATTCATTTAATCTGCCACTTTGTTTATGAGGTTCAGTCAGCTGAAGGAACATAACTGAAGGAGACTTTCTTCCTCTTAGTTTTGCCAGATTTAGAACAATACAGTGTCTTTCAAATCACGCAATTTTCCTTACACTCTCTGCTTGCTTTATGATGACAGAATAACACAGAAAAAAACCCTACCACTGCTAGATTTTGTCTGTGGATCTGCATATATCTAGCCTTCCAATAGGTCTCTCAATTTATTTTTTTAATACCTAATAACTATTTAGTCAAAGTTGATTATTTACAGAGCTTGAGACTCGTGGAGCATAGATGGAAGTAGCCACACTGGAAAGCTCTAACCAACAGCAGATTCTCCCAAATCCCACCACATCACATCTCTTTTGTGCCACAGCAAATGCAGCCAGTGTATTATGAACCACAGGTAAAACTGTCAGTGTGCCCAGTGCATTAGATCAGTCCTGGGGCTGACTACCACAGACACACTTGTACTATCTCAAAAATTGCTTTTAAAAAAAGGCAGGGTATGAAAGAAGCTGTTTCCCATAAAGATAGGCTTCCAGTAAAATCAATAGAAAAATCTGTAGTGAAAGCTATTGGCAATGAAGTAAAAACTAAATGCTGCTAATCTGCTATACAGAGAAAATAAACAGTGGACTGGCTGCAGGGAGAAACACCATCATACATTTACATTAGCATTTTGTTAATTAAGTTTATTTTTAAACAATTCTTGAAACTCACTACATAATTTTTGTTCTAATACTTTCTGAACAAAAATAAAGCCATCCTAATTTGGTTTTTGACAGTTAAATCCACAACAATGTGGACTGAAGGTATGAAATTTGAAGGCATACAAAAGACTATAATCTACATTAAAAAATTAGCTTATGAAATGATTACTTCCTTTAAATGGGGTTATTAAACCTTTCTTTAGAGGTACAAATCATTCTATAAGCTAACAAAATTTCAGATTTGTTCAGCACTTTTGAAAAAATTATTCTCAGATCGTTTCATAGTGGTACCTACCTTTCTGCCTTGATTTTCCACAGCACAACTGCAACATTTGAGAGGCACTGAAATAATTAACTTTTATTTTGATCAGTAAAATTCTACCCTCCACTCCACGTTCATTTTATGATGGGGTGCCCACATTCAACAAGAGAGTCAGCATGCACACTTCACCAAAATATGGCAAAATGTTCAATGTTCTCCATCAGACTCCTGAGCAACACAGAAATAGCACAAAAAACACTCCTAAATGACTGTCCTCAGACCTTAGTTCCCCTAAGGAATGAGCACTGTGAAAAACATAACTTTCATTCTATTTACATTTTAAAACACACACACACATAAAACCAACAACAACAAAAAAGCACAGTTCCCCAGGGATGTACTCCTGCACCAGTGGGAATCAGCATGCATTACTTTATAGCAATATGTTCTGCATGCTTAGCTCTTTAGTATATAAAGTCACTTCATCAACCCAATTATTTTTCTTTTTTTCCTGTTTTTCCCCCCAAACTAACTCCAAACTAGTCTAAAACACCTTCATTAGAGAAATGATTCAACAAGCACCGCTGCAAACCATGGAAATGTAAAAGCTGTTAAAAATGTATTAAATGCTGTCCATGCCACAAGGGTACTAGTGTAAAATGACCTTAAGTTTAAAGGCTCCCTATGAAGGCAGAACAGTAATCTGCTCTGCTTCTCCTAATGAATAACAAATGGGCCTTCACAATTCATTTAGTTCAGTACAAGCTGCCATTACAACCCATTTTGTTTTTTTAACTTTGTGGTAATGTATCATCTTGCCTGACTCTATGTCATCTTCTTGAAGGTCACCAAAGGTATGTAACTCCACTCTCAAAAGTGAAAAAAAAGGAGGAAGGAAAAAGAGATATGACAAATTTTGACAAAGCACCGACCAGTCCATTCCGATACACTGTATTACACAGTGAGGCTCATACTTCCTACACAAAAATGCTTCCTGAATTGTAAAGAAAGTCAGAAAATCACTGAAGTCTTCAAAAGAACTCTGTTTTTCAATTAATAACTAAAGTACAACAGTATCTGGGAAATAATTCTTCGGCTTTCTATTTACTTTCTCTTGGTTTTTGTTATGCCCTAAAATACAAACTGAATCTGAGCATTCAAAAAGGAATTAAAAGACCACGAATATTTATCTTTATTTCACAGGTATTTAGAAACATGTATTATGTTGCCATGGACAATTAGCCTTTTATCCAATTTTAGTTGGTAGTTTTAACTCTCCCACCCTAAGGTTTTAATTATCCCCTCAGTCTGCATGCTCAGGCCTCAATTCATGCAGCTGGAAATCTGCCTCAGTGATGTTATAACCTTGTTAATGTAACAAAAGAGGAGTTTACTTAAAACTGTACTGACTGTGGACTTAAGCCAAATTTACTTGAAAGAGGAAAGAGACTGTCAAAAATCCTACAATAAACACAGAAATGCAGTTCTTTCATAACCTTCACCTTAATTCATATAGACAAGCAATTTACATGTAAGTGGATTCATATGGCCTGTGAGGGGCCTCCTCTCTGGAGCTGGACTATTCTCCATACCCTACCCCTTCTTTAACAGCAAAGACTCCAACAGCTCACTTTACAAAAAAAGGCAGAGTATCTGCAATCTTTTTCAATCACAATAAAACGTAATTAAGATAAACATTTATAAAGCTAGTCAGTATCAATAAAGGTAGCGTAATTTCACAAAGCCAATTTCACCTGAGTTCAGCTAGCCCTTTGTCAAATACATATCTTAAATTCAATAAAGGTTTTATTTGACGAGTGTAAAGTTGCACTTCTAATGAGGTAATAGTTACATTAACCTTAAGTGGAAGTTGCTTGTCATATGCTGATATCCCCCCATTCATTAGTTGCCAAATTACAGTAGGGATTTCCTAAGTTCATTTGTTAATTAGATTCATTTTTAGGCTGTATACTACCAAAAACCTACATTAGACTAAACAAAACATCCCAATATTGAAGTGTTGAAGGCAGATTATTCTAAAACAAAAAATATATATTCTATTTCTTACTACAACTGTAACAATCCTGTAGGTAATTTTCATCCTGATTGGATCCTTGTACTATTTTTTTAAGACAGGGAGGGGCAGCAGTGGGTAGCTTGGTGTACATGTATGCATAGCCACAAGAACCAGAAAACACTCTGTTTTCATTTCACCAGCTCTCTTTCAGTTGTTGACAAAATAATCCAGGTGAGCAGGGAGAGTAACAGGCACCCAAAACAAAATTATAAAGCAGTCAAGTTTCTTTCATGGCTGTTGCAAGTTTAAACGTATCTCATTAGGTAGAAAGTCCCTTTCTTTAAGCTCATGAATGTCAGAGTATTTTCCACGCTGCTGAGAGGGTATCAGGTTGCTGGATGTCAGATGATGATCTACCAGCTTCTTGGACTTCTATTCTTTAGGTGTTATGCAATAACCTCTGCTCTTTGCTCCTGAATTCACATTAGTCCCAGCACCAGCTCCTGCCCTAAACTTCACAGAAGTTTATGAACTGCTTACCTTTTGTTTACAGACCTCACAGAAAACTAAAAGGTGTTTCTCAGGACAGTCATACAAGACCTGGATGAAGTTGCCCAGCTCACAAAAAATATTCAGGATTTATCAAACAGTAAATCTCCTAAAGAGAGAGAAGAAAATTCTGTATTTTGAAACTTCTAGTGGGAAGGGAGCTGGGGGAAGGAAGGGGGCCTGTAAAAGTTCAGTTTAATATAAGAGCTCTTCCTCTCAATTGCACCACTCCTTCCTAACCAGCCTTTGGACACAACTTGCCATAACATGGGGACAGCTGAACATAACCACTCACTGCTATAAACCTTCCTTTGACATTTTCTCCTCAGTACCCATCTCTGTTCCCTAACATAATAAAGATCAAGGAGGTTGAAAACCAAAAGAACAGAGTAGCACATTTAATGAGTGTCTCTGTTAGATCAAGCTACATTTTCCTTCCCACCTAGAAGGTGAGAACCATGGAAGCTGGTCTTCAAAGAATGAGAGATAAATTCGTTGGGAAGCAAAAAAGAATAATTCATTGTAATGAAATTATTTTAGCAATATGGTGATCATCAGAGGCCTGTGTGGCCTAATTTTGGTCAGAGTTGAATGCAACAATGATAAACTACATGTTTGAGGTAGGAGTGGTTAGAAAATCTGAAAAGTTTAACCAAAGAAAGTATTTTTACATTTTTAGTCTAAGCCAAATAAATCACAGTTCTCCCATTAGTATCTACACATTTACAAAACTAAGTCTGGATGGGTTTTGAGAAAATCACTATTAAATATGAGGAGAAAAAAAATATACCAAACCTTTCACTTGCATCCCCCAATAAGCTTTTAAATACTAAAATTCAACATGATAAGCATAACAATCCTATTTGGATTATGCAGGCTCCTCTACAAATATATCTATTTACCAACAATTGAAAAAAATCTTTCACTAAAAATATTCTGCACAAGTTTGTGCTGTCACCAAGCTTTTGTTTCACCTTGAAAAGTTTATCTATTGAGTTGAAGTCACTTCACCCTAAGGAAGCAAGCCAAGGTGTCCTTTTAAGGTGATGTTTATCCTGAACACAGTAGTTCGACTATAAGACGCAGCACAGACTTATATAATGTACCTTCTCAGATGGGCCTTTTCTTTGCTAAGATACCCTGGTACACTGCACAACAGTGTAGATAGAGCCAACTTTGTTCACAATCAGAGAAAATTGTGATGAGCTCATCCTAATTTCCGCTGTCATCACATAATTCATGATCTGTTAGCCTCTGCTAAACAGCAACGTGGCATTGAAAGGAGAGGTGCTGTTCCTTAGGAATTTGGTGCTTTAGCACATTTTCGTGTGTTGTACTGTGTTTTACCAATTATATTTGAAGAATTCCCCTTTTTATTATGTTTCCACAATCACACTGTTTAGATAGTGTTGACAGCGATAACAAAACACATATTTTTATTATCATCCTGTCTATTACAGTTACAATCGATGGCCAGTGAAGGATGGGAGCCCATTATACCTGGCATGGTATTAATAAAGGGGATTGATCAGCCTTGTCAGGATCACACTAAATCAGTAAGCTATACACAGTTCAGTGGGAGGGCATAAACCAGGACAAGTGTGTCTCCCTCTCCAAAAGACAACCTCTTTGACTCATTTCAAGATAGAGGTACAGAACTGTAGGACAATAAATTCTTACAGGTGCCATTATATCGGCTAGAAAAAAGAATAAATATTACTTATATCCTTACAGGCAGAAGGGCTGCCCTGTGAGCTCACACCTTACAAAGCCTGAGAGAAGGCACACGAGAGACCATTAAGGAATGCTCTTGGACACAAGACTGCAAAACTTGAAGCACACTTTGCACCTTATTACACACCAGAGAACCCAACCAGAGGAAACTAAACAATAGGAATTTAGATGTATTTTTCCACAGCACACAGAGAAGTACTTGTTTTGCTGGGGACATGAGGAGGAATGAGGAAGCACGGGAAGAAGGCTGCAGTGGATTTACTTCACAGCAACTAAGGAGTAATGGGGAGGCAGAGAAAGGTAACCAAACCTTTCCCTTCTGCCAATAAGAAAACTGTTCCTGTTTGATTGCTTATAACTCTGTTCTCTCCTGCCTTTATAAGACCTTTTCCTTCTAACAGAAAACATCATTACATACATTTCTAACACATTTTATATTTTATGGGGTTTTATACAATATTGAAGAATAATCCAGTAGCTTAATTTAAATGATCCAAACCTTTAAATTTCTTTGGTTCTCCATTTTCAAAAACCTGAGTTTACATCAAGTTCAGCATTATCCCACCGGGGAGACCCTCAGCTCATAATTCCTAACATTGAATTGCATGGCCTAGGTCTCAAGTATGCAAGATTTGCCACGGAAATAAAGGAAAAAAAAAAAAAAAAAAAAAACAGACCCATCATATTTTGAGGTTTAAAATGCAGAAACATCTGCTAGAATCATACTGAGCTGGCTGAGGTTAGGAACATGGGAGCCTGCAGTTGATCAGCGCTGCCCTAGGTGTCACGGAGGCCAATGGGAATTACACTAAGAGGGTTTCAGTAGACAAGGGCGTAATTCAGTCAGCCTGAAAAAAAGTCCATGAAACAGAAGCCTAACTTTTTTTTTTTTTTTTTTTACTTTCAGTCTCCTACTCCTTCCTTTCCGACTTTTGAGACACTTGCTCTTCTGAGTGTATTATCAGAGGTGAAGGCCTTTACATTCCCATGCTGGCTGAACTTGAAAACAAATGCCATCCTATTTCATCATGTTTATCATCACTAATTTTTTAGCTAATCAAAGCATTTTTAAGTTAGATGTAAAACAAAGTGTATATATAGCTTTGTCAAAATCAGTAATTTCAAAATACAGATCCTTCCTACAGTTGTTTTTCTGTCAGTAAAATGCTTTTTTTCCTTGTATTTTCTTACATTAGAAATAAAAGAAATTGTGCAATAGAAAACAGACAAAAAGTGTTTAATACCTAGTAGACAGCATACATGCTTTTTCTTCTTTACCTAAAAAGTTAAGATTTCTAAACTGCCCAGTAAGTTAAAAAGAGATAAAAATTTGATCTTCCTTTTAAACCATACCTTTTCTTTCTAAGATTTCAAACTTGAATTTTCATTCTTCAGGTTTGTCCAGCCCTCACCCTTTTGCCATTGTCCATGTTTCACTGAATACTAACTCACAGTCCCATCTCAGTTTTATATACTGTCCTTTTCACCACTGTCCCTTTCTAAATACTATTCCATTTCTCATGAATTTATAATTGTACAAATCATGATATATTATAAACTTTTGTATTTTAACCCCTAACATATTTATAAATTAAAAAACAGAAGAGCATTTTAATTTAAAGAAATTGATTAAAAAAAAAAGGGAGAGAGGAGAAGTAAAGGTCATGATTTTCAACTGCAACTGTTTCTTCAAACTTTCATTTACATTACAAAAGACTGGAATACTCTGTATCTCCAAGTTCTTCAGGCAGTTTGAGACACCTGTAAACCTGATGCACTGTAAATCCTGTCTGTCTTCTATGTGGTTCAATCACCAGAGAATGTCATGTAACTGTCATATCTCACTTTGAACCTGCACTTTAAACCAATCAGTTTGTCACTTATATCATCTTGTAAATCCACTTATACACTACAGGGCAAGAGAAGATACTATTCAAAGCATGGCTGTTGATCTTTCCACAGTGTACTAGTTGACTCACAACCAGTTCCTAGTAAATAAATAAATAAAAACAGATTACAAATCAACTGATCATTAACTACGTGTGTTTTGGTGTAAGGGTGCAATGTGGCAGGAAAAGAGCTACTACCTCAGATAAAAAACAAATTTTAGGAACACTGGCCAATAACAAGAGCCCAAAGATATATAAAGAAGTAGCCATTTATGGACCTCTTGTCCACGAGTTTGTCTAACCCCTTCTTGAATCAGCTGATGCCTCTGTGGAAGCAAGTTCCAGGTCACCAACCAACCACTCCATAAAGCAGCACTTCTTTCTTTCAAATCGATCACTGATTAACTAGAGCAAGTGCCTGATATTCCTCATGCTGGGAGATCTGGCAAACAACAGCCCTACATTCAGTTTATACCTTCCATTGAGATTCTTCAAACTTCAAACATATCCTCCCCCTGCTTTACCCTCCCCAGAGCCAAAAGTCTTTAAGTATCTCCCTCATAAAGAAGCTGCAGGATTTCCCCTTGATCTCTCTACCATTCAGGTTCTGGGGAAAGCACTAAACCCCTAATAAGTATTGTAGAATTCCCAACATAAAATGTTCATGGAGCATTGACTGTTATTTTTCCACTGAGGTCAGGTACCACAACAGGTGAAGAACAATGGAAACAAAATTGAAAAGCAAAGTGCACTCCTAGGATACAGAGTGGGAGTTCTCATCAAATTCTCCTTCTGTCTGGCAGGTGCCTCAAACCATACGGATCTTCAGAACCTGGAAGATCACTTGTACAACCAGAGAGTCAACAGGTTAAATTTCTATAGTTTCTTAGGAACATTGTCCATTGAAATGCATGATAATTAAGCCAAAATGTTTATGAAATGAAGAAAACAAACTAGACTCATTTTCTAGCCCAGAAAATACGCTACATTATTATAACCATACTGTATGTTGTCAGGAATGTGGTTGAACTCTTCCTGGTTTGCCTTCAGACAATGCCTTTGGGTAGGAACTTGGTGACACTCATGTCTTCAAGAGAAGCCTTTTCCCAAGTAAACAGCTCACTCCTTCTATTCTCACAGAGAGAAACATTTTATTGCTTTGTGCCCCTTCGTTGTTTACAAAAGAAAAACATCTTTTCATTTTAGTCAAGAAAGCTTCTGTTCCCGAGAACAAAGCTTTCATTTGGCTTTCTCTAATCTTTATGGTGTTTGCAAGTTGGTGTCAAAAATGTTAGTCAAGGCATGCTGTGTTACAGGTCTGTGGGGCAAAAGCAGTCACAAGAGATTTTCCACCCAAGTTAGAAGGAGACCACATTACCATTCTAACTACTTCCTATGGAAGTCACAGTTGTATCAACATCCTGCTGTTTTGTTTGTATTTAACTTGGGATATGACTCTCTACACTCTCAGCATGAATCCTACAATTAAATGGAAGCAGTCCACAGGTTACTAAAAAACACTCTAGTGTTCTGCATTTGACATGGTACAATTTTTGAGACAATCAACTCGCTATCTGAACATGTTTATAGTATGTATTACCACAGCTGAAACAAGTCAAAATAATCTTTCTAATAAAATTATGAAAAAATAGTACCCTGCTTTCTGAAAATTATGTTTTCTTCACAGCTTTTCATACACCATTCTGTTATCTAATCTATTGAGTTAAAGAATTCTTGTTAGAGAAATTATCATAGATACCTTCCTCCAAAAAAAAAAAAAATATCCTTCTTTCAAAAGAACATTTTATCAATAATCTAAGAAATCTGACCCTAGTCTGTTTACTTAAACTTCAAACAGACTTCTTTAATGTCAGGTATCCATTACTGATTTAGCCTGGAACTATCCCCAAGGTAGGTGCTGGCTGGTTTTCGAATATACTAGCATTTAACTAAGGAGCATAAACTAAGCAACTTTTCCCCCACCTTTTAGTGAAACATCTCAGTTTCCACTGTAGGCAAGAGAAGGGTTGTCCACCTCCTTGCCTTCCTTTCTGCAAAGATGAGGGCAGGGGAAAGCACTGCCTGACTGTAACACAGAGAGCAGGCAGGGTCTGCAAGGAAACTCTCCTTTTAAGTGGTTTTAAAGAGTGAGTTCCACGCATTTCAAAGAGTAGTTCCAACTTTAAATCACCTTGCCAATTCCTCCTACCTGGCTATATTGCTTTCCTCAGCCTTGCTGCTGTATGGAAGAACCCAAAAAAAGGAAATTACTCTCCTGACTCCCTGCAAGTAGAGTCCCTGCGATTTCAGCAGGGATTTTCCCGTCAATGAGTGTCATGCTTCTGGCCTGTGTTTGCCCTGAGCAGGTGAACTGCATACATAATTACCCTGAAATATTCCAAATGCCCTGGATTTACTACTCACACAGAGATTTCAGAAGCCCTTCTCACCGTTGCTGTACCCATAGCACCGAGGAAGAAAGCACTATCCTGTAGGTGACATAATTTCTTAGGGTGGAGGAATTAGGAGATAAATAAAGGAAAACATGTTGAGTTCCTCTCCCTTTCCCTCCCCAAGTGTCAGGTTCAGAGGGTGATGGATGGAAATAGTAATAGGAGAATGTAAGGCAGGGACATGAGCTGATTTGTCCAGGTGCTGGAAACACGTCTAGATTCTCTGGACATCCAACAACCCTTGTCAGAGCAGCAACTCCTGCTGAGCTGCTACACAGATGTGAAATCCCCAACTTCTACTCCACTAAAATTTATAGGTGGAAAAAAGGGGTATGTCTGCAGAAAACCAGATGAACGGTAAACTTTCTTATACTTCTGCCACTAGTACTTCATAAAGCATTTTGACTTCCCTACAAACTCCTACTCTTTAGTTCCTTTTTCTTTTTTTACATTTTATACAGTCTTTCCCTTAGGCTGTGACCCCTGACTTCCAGAATCCATTGAAAGACCCTCTTCATCCCTGCAACATCCTCAAAAGTTGACTTGGAGACTTCTGTATGCTACTCCATGCTTCAAGTTCTTGCACTACAAGGCAGGAGGGGACCAGTCAGAGCAGGTGACAGACAAATGGACCAGGCATGTTCACCTCCCAACAGAAGCAGCTTCCTGCTTGCCCTGAGAAGCTGATCATACTCAATTTGTTGAATCAAGCAGCTCCAGACTATGGTCTTGCAACCAAGACTGGCATCTAGTGGCAAATGCAAGTGCCCTCTCCTCGTCTGGCAGAGCAGCTGAACCACTAACCCAGCAGATAAAAGGGCAGTGTGTGTCCAGCACTTCTGCTCAGAGTGGCAGTGGGTGGGACTGAATGTCTTGTGGAAAAAAAACTTTTTATCCCCTTCTTCCCACAAATATTTCATGCCTGACTATACACAGGTGCTATTAAATGAACAAACCTACCAAAAACCAGTGATAAGCAATAGCCATCTATTATTTTCAGTGAAAAAATCTTGAACATACTTAAACAAAGGAAGGGACGTTTAATTTTATTCTGTCACTGTATACTGCAAAATCTAATTTAAAATGTATATTTTTGGACAGCACAGCAATGTTCTATTTTTGTTACAGAATAAAAGGACTAGTAGCTGATTATTTTATTATAGGATCTTTAATGCTTCATTATTAAGCAATCTGATTTATTCCACATAAGGGAAAATATATTTTCCTCTGGAAACTTGCAGTGAATTTCAGGACAGAGTCACTTCCAACAAAACTGATTTAGCAATACCCACAGGTGATGGCATGAACTCTATTAAAGGCAAGGAAATTGCCTTTCAAACTCTTGGCAAGAATTTCCTTCAGGATACTCTGAAAGCTTCAGAGCACTGAGTGTTCCTAGCTGACAGCTAAAGGAAACAGTAATTAACAGTGTAATCTCAAAAATTAAAGATTCTCAGATCTTCAAGTTAAAATATGAAGTTGTCTTTTGGGGGATTAATCACATGGTCACTCACTAAGTGTAGTGTTTGTCACAGATAACTGAAGTCACTGAAAGATCATCTTCCAAAGGGAAAATAATTTTGACCATTTCTAAAACGATATGCCCCATAGAGTAAAACCCTCTTTCCATGAGGGCAGACATTTAATTTACATACATACATATAAAGCAATTTTAACATTATATAAATACTCATTTATCTGTCTATACACCTACCTAATTTTGTTACAAGCAGGTTTATGAGCTTTGGAAGGAACCACCACGTAGGAAAGGAGATCTGCAGGAAAGCATTGTGACAGCCTGTGGTCATGAAAGTATCCTCCACAAATATGGTATTTCTGAATCATCTGAAAAAACCTCCACCACATCACAGCACAGAAACCTCTCCTGCCCTCAAGCCCTTCATATTACAAAATGAATAAGCTATTCTAGGCAAGCCTTGTGAAGTTCTCAGTAGGCTGTGCTCCTACTTGTGGACTCTCAGAAAACAAAAACAATGTCTGGAAAAAGTAAGACTTGGGATATATTTCTAACTACCAAATTTTAAGTTCAGGCCAACTGAAATATCTTTATGGATGATAAATAAGTTTTTCTAAAAAAAAAAAAAACAATAACGTGCCTTTTGTCACATTATGCAATATAGATCTTTTTAAACTATCACTTATTAAAAAATAAAAAGTGCATTGATTTTTTTTTCTTGTGCTCAGAGACAGAAATAGCACAAAGTAATAAGACAATTAGGCAAAATGATGGATTTGAACACATGCTGCATTTTCCTGTTAACATGTACGTGTAACTTCCACTAATGTCAGGATGAGTTATGTGTGCACTGCTAAAATAATACAACCATAACAAAAATATTTCCTCCAGAACTAATATAGTAATATTTCTAATTGACACTTGGAATAAAAAAAAACAAAACACGTATATTCTGAAAGTAACATGCAAATGCAACTCCTCCAAATGTATACTTTTCAAGTCTTTAAAATAAATGTAATTTTTTCCACAAATTGGCATCAAGTTCAGAAGAAGCTGATGTTATCAAATGACCTCCCATTTAAAGGGTAGTTTGCTAGTTTCTAATTCAAAAAGATCAAGCAAATATGAACAAAATTAAGCTGCTATCCGTTTTTATTCTAAACTTACCTAAATAACTGACTGCATATAGGACATGTAATGACAATTGAAGAAGCTATCTAAAACTGGGGCCAGTAAATTAAGATGGACCTTAACAACGTCAGCCAGATGGGCCTAGAATGTAGAGTTATGGTTGGAACTTGAACATAATACAAGCATAGGAAATCATCATGAATGTTCTTAAACACTCAGGTCATGCCTATTTAACTGGAAGCTAGCAGACAAAAACTGTAATCACTCAATACTGAATTTTTTTAAAATGATAAATAGAAATTAGGGTCAATGCTTCCAATTAATAAAGTATCTTAAAAAGTAAGAGATAAGACACACTTTTAGTATATTAGTAGAACACAGAATTGTTATTATTCTGTCCTATGCCTAGGTCTTAACTTCTACATCTGGGTTTTGAGAAGACCTTGGTCCCTTTTTAAAAAGCAATATTGAGTACACTGTGTCATAATGAAGCAGTTTCATAAAGTTCGTTTATCCTTCACTTATTTCAGTGAGTAATTTGAAAAATTAAACTACTATAATTAAATATCTGTATTTCTTAAAGACGTTTACTAATAGAATCGTAGTATGGTTTGGGTTGGAAGAAACCTTAAAGATCATCCTTTTCCAAGCCCCTTGCCATGGGCAGGGACACCTTCCACTATCCCAGGTTGCTCCAAGCCTCGTCCAACCCGGCCTTGAACACTTCCAGGGATGGGGCAGCCACAGCTTCCCTGGGCAACCTGTTCCATTGTCTCACCACCCTGAAAAGGAAGAACTTCTTCCTAATATCCAATCTAAACCTACTCTCTTTCATTCTAAAGCCATTTCCCCCTGTCCTGTCACTCCATGCCCTTGTACAAAGTCCCTCTCCTGGGAGCCTGGAGCCTTCTCCTCTCCAGGCTGAACAACCCCAGCTCTCTCAGCCTGTGTCCCCAGCAGAGGTGCTCCAGCCCTTCTTCTGATGCAGCCCAGGATACAATTGGCTTTCTGGGCTGAAAATGCACATTGCTGGGTCATGCTGAGCTTCTCATCAACCACTGTATCTATTAATTTATGCATCTAAAAAATTATGTATCTAATGGATACATGTGAATTTATCACTTTATGTTGTTTAGCATATTTTATTAAACAACCTGATAATAGTATTTACATTTAATTTATACTTAATAGTAGTCATGTAGCCGTTTCATACACAGAGCTCAGAAAAACATGTCCATTTTTTGCTTTTTGATACAGTACTAACGTCGTTACAGAGACAATAAAAAGAAAAGTAAATATGATCACGTCAATTTCTGTAATGAATTTGTTCTTTCTGTTTAGTAATATTGTGATTATATATGCATTTTTTAGTTCACTAACTCTATTTCCTATCTCCTAGACCAGCAAAACCATCCTGATATCTCATTGCTGTTCTTTCCATCTCACAACAAGAAATGGAAGTTCTCTCTGATTCCATCTCCAATGGTTCTGTGTACTCAATCAAAAAGTCACAGCGACGGAATGAAAGAGTTTTTCCTCGATTCTGCTCAATAATTGTGAATTATGATTTCAAAAAATAAATCTTATCACTAGGACAAAAAAACAAGCATGCACTTGAGGAAACAGGCCAAAGCACTATACAGAAAATAGATGAGTGGCACTGAGCATCTGAGTTATGACAGGAAAATTAATATGTACATATAATAGAACATGAGAAAACTGAAACAATATATCTATTATAGAATATAATATCACATATACCACTCTAATTCACACGTGATTCCATTTTTCTGTGTAACTATAGACCTCATTAAAGTCAGAACCAGAAATCCTTTAGATATCACTCGAAACTTTCCTGCTTCCTCTGCAGTATTTCTGCACCTGTATTACGTGGCAGCCATTCTTCAAAACTTTTATCGAACTGTAGTAAGCATATGACTCCATTCCCACTTTGTTTTATTTACAATAACATTACAAAAATCATTTTTTCTGATTATTTCCCTTCCTTTAAAATGCAAGGATAACTCTAACAATCTAGCTGCAGTTATATACCACTTCCTCCCTCAACAAAATGGTTTCAAAATGACAACTGAGAATGTTCTTTGTTGAATGGTAACTACACACTTAGCAGCCCAGCCAAGTTATAACAGGTTCACTCCTTTTTGCCATTTGTAAAGATCATATCAGAGCTTTAATGCCCAATAATTACATATATTTACCTTTATTGTGCAGAGGAAGTTAGATTTAAACTATATGTCTATCTTTCTTTTTCATTCTGTACACATATAAATAGTGATTAAGTGTATGCAAAGAGGTTTTTGTTCATTTGAGGGGAGGTTTAACCAATCCAGTGCAATAAACTCTGCATCATCAATACAAAGTTAATAAGCCCCTTTCCTTGAATTTGACACTAGCAAAAATTCCAGCATAGAATTCCCACTGAGAGATAGGGCTTTAGATCCTCTATGTCGCACAGAATTTGGACAGTGCAGAAATTTTATTTGCATATAACAAACAACAACTTTCAAAAATTCATCTCATATAAATTGTCAAGCATTTCTAAAAAGAAGCCTTTTGCATTTCCCTGCATTAAAAGGAGTTTAACAGTCTTAGATTCAGACTTAAATATATGCATAGAAGAAAAAAACTACACACACACACAAAGAAAATTTTCTTTTACGGTAAAAATAGTAATCTCATTTTTTTCTGGAAATTAGAGAAATCAATGTACTTACTTCATTTCTAGAATTTCTTCAAGCTGTTTCCTTCGCTCTATTCTCAGGTTGGCCAGATGTGCTTCTTTTTCAGCCAAAGATTGCTGTGTTGAGGCAAGACGGGCTTTGGTAGAATCTAATTCTTGTCTAGTCTTCTCCAGTGCATTCATCAGCTCTTCTACCTGAGACAGAGGACTTTTTAAGTTCCATATTCTTTACAAGCAATTACTCATTTCAATTTGAATAATCATTGCCTCCTGTATAACAGGTTTAATCAAGCCAAATAAATAACACAGTTGTCACTGAATTGTAATGAGGATGCACAGCTTGTTTGCAAATGATACACTGATTACTTCCCCTTCTACACCATCTTTACAAGCACCAATAAAACCAATGGAATACTAGAATACATCTGATACCCTGGAGTGCATAAGAATTTGTATTTCATGAATGCAGAATCAGAATTACCAAGAGCACTGAAACTATTTATGTTCAACCTTCCACTCAGAAAGTAAAACCAGTATAAGAGTGGTATAAACGAAATAACAAGGAGTGAAAATCATGCAGTAGAGTCTCTGCAGGTGCAAGATTCCACTAAAGTAAACCATGAAGAAAGATATCCTTTTAAAATGACTACCTAGTGAACTTTCACAGCAGAAGGAGAAAAGAGAAAAATATACTTGAGGGAAATAAAGGGGGGAAAAAAAAAAAAAAAGCAAAGCTCGATTTGCACTTAAATCCCAGGGGGAAAGAAATTAACAAACCAGGAGAGAGACAGATCATATTTCTTTAAAAATGAGTCAGTTTCTAATATTACACCAGGTGCTTCATATCTTCTGCTTTACTACAAGAACATAAACCCATGCTGTCTCCAACAAGGACAAGCCTCAACTACTAAAACATAATATAATATTTCTACCTGTTTTCTGGGGCTATTTCTTAGACTTGTCCTTGTATCTTTTAAAAACTGTATCTAGTTTCTGCTGAGCCTCCAGTCTATTACTTAATTCCAGGCAGCAAACATTAACGGAAACCATAGTAAGGATTCAAGACTGCAAAGTCATTCATTCATTCATTCATACAGACTCCAGCTTTGAGACATTATCTGTAAACACCAAGTCACTCCACACTTGCAGATTTGTTTGGCAGATGAGAATGTAAAAAAGCAGAATAGTAGCACTTCTGTATCTCTGGTATCACTGCACTCCTTTTCCAGGTTCAGCTGAATTTAGCACCCAAACTGATGATTGACTGAATCTTCACCTACGTTCTGATGTATCACATCATTTACATTTCAAAACATTTAAGAGAATTAAAGACTTGTAGAAAACAAAGCTGTGGATTTGTAAATGTCTATTAATAACACACTCTTATATTACTAGACAAAAGAGATCAAAGTTTAAAAGAGGGGGGGGAAAACTTTAAAAACTTAAATATGAAAACTTTTTCAAACCACAAATCGTTAACACGTGTAGACTTGAAAGTTATACTTTCATTTACACTTTCAGCACAGTATTTGCCAGCTAGTTCTTCCTTCATTTTTCTGAATATGACCCAAGTTCATAGTTGCACGTTTTCCTAGTTAACTGTCCCACTAACACCTACAGCAGAATTCAACTGGCAGGCATGTGCACAAGAAACTGACATGATTTTTTTGTGATAGTGAATGTTGCACACACAATCATCTCAGCTTGTTAATTACATGGCTGTAGCAGATGTGTTACAATGGAAAATTAAATGCTGAAGGCAGTATTACCTAGATAAGTTCAGATGTGAAAAAAAGCATTGTAAAACATGAATGAAATTCATAATGTAAGCCAAGGTTCTCTTCTTTGACAATTAAAATGATAGCAGAAAAAAAAAAAAAGGTTTCATGTTGGCCTCTTAGTCCTACTTTAAGAAATGGAAATAAATCCAGGCCTATTAGTGAAAAAATGTAGCTTTCTGACCTACAGCAACTACCTCATCTGCTGTACTCAGGGCACTTCATCTAGGGACTGATGTGTGTCCAGGAGCCCTTTCCACTACCAAGCACTGCTGTACAGTCCTGCCTTCCAGTTTTAGTTTTTCCACTCTCCAGATACTGAACTGAGCCCCCTATTGAAATATCAGTACATTAATGACCAGGCAACACGTTTACACACTTTTATTGTCCACAGGATCGAGATAAAGTTTGCATTCATGACCATGTCCGTTACCTGCAACATCTCATCCTGCTCATCCTCCCAAACTGCAGCCCACAGAACCTAATTCTTAATTATCACACCTGCATCCTTAAGACATTTATTAGCACAGAAATCCAGAAAAGCCACTGGAGCGGTTGGTTTCGGTCTGAGTTTTGGGGGGTTGGTCCATAACCCATCCCAGCCCCCGTGGTTTCCTTCCCTGCCCAGCAGCTCCGCCTGGCGGGGGGCGGAGGCGGCCCCGGGCAGACCCCACCCGGCTGGGCTGTTCCCGACTGGAAGCCCGGTCACTTTTCCCAGCTGTAGCTCTCCGTCCAACTGCTTCTAATCACAAAGCCCTCGAGTTTTGAATATGTAAGAATACACGTTTTGAAAGAGTTTTCTGTGCGAACCTCAGTGAGCGAACAGGAGTGCTCTCTGCCCAGAGTGAGTTAACTGGGTTTTCCTCCCCTTCGAAAGGCAACAGCCTCAGTTTATCCTTTGCACTTTCTAATAAAAGCCATGATTTTTTTTCCATACTTTCAGAAAGCTTAACTGACCTCAGCACTTTGAGGATTTCATTAAAATCTGCACTAGAATCAAGTTTACATTTCAGAATGGGCAGAAACCCAGCAAACTAAACTATTTTTTAATTATTTCTTAGTTCTGAGTCCATTTTAAATGAGTACTTTTCTATTTGTTCTGCAGCTTCCCATTTTCAAGGGCTATCAGCAGCATTTCACACCAAGATAAGAAAAGAAATGAATGTGGCTGAAGTGTACATCTGCGTTACCAGATTCTGCAAATTAAAGGAGGTTAGAGTTCAAATGAATGACAGTTTATTAAAAATGCCCTGGAGCATTCTTAATTCCAGATTGGATTCGGCTCAGCACAACTCAGGCTAACATAATACTGTTCCAGTTTGTGGGAATGAGGAGGGGGAGGGACAATTGCATGTTTTCTCAGTTCAAGTATAATATATATCTGCAGGATGACGAAGAGCTGGCAGCTCTCCAGCAGTCAAGGTTAGTATTGTTAGTACCACTATCTTTAAAGGGTTGGTACTTCATTTTAGCAACAATACCGGTGATAAATATAAGAGTTTTGGATTTCCCTAACTGACTTTTTCAAGTATCAGTAGCTATATAAAAACTCCATACCTACACTTTAATCTAAAGCCTAATGTTGTATTAGTACACATTTATGAATTTTTAACAGTAAAAGAAATTAATTCCTTCTATTTACTTTGACATTCTTCTACTTTATTATTAAAATATTAACCATTATAGCCATTGTTTAGAACTTTAAAAATTATTACATTAATTCAGTACAGCTGGATACATTTCGATAATAAGTCAGTGTTAGAATCCACCTAGTTGTTTTCAAAGGTACTTTATTTTCTTTTCCATTTGCTAAGGAAATACCTTTTTTTTTTTTTTTTGCTTCATTTTTTCCCTCCAAGTTACACACTATATAAATTTCTGTTATCTCCAGTTTTGTGAAGATTAATTTAATAAAATAATATTTGGGTTTTTTCCCCAAGATTAAGTATGAGATTGCAAAAAAAAAGGAAAGACTGCAATCCTTAAACTTTCTCTTTGTGGCTTTCCTACAAATTTATTCTGTCACTGGACTAAGAGGGCATAGAAAACACATTCTCAGAGATGAGGGAAAACAGATAAAAGCCTGAATTTGTACACACAAATATCCACTTACCAGATCTTTTGATTCTCAGGCTGGAGACTTCAGCTGTTTACAGTAACATATTGCCTGTGCCTTGCACAGTGAAGGGTGAGTGCCAGGCATCCCAGGATCCTGTACCAGAGAACCACTTTATCTCATGACTAATTCAATTACACACCTACAGGAAGTCCAACACTAGTCATGTGGACCTGCTGCTTTTAAAAATTGCCAACACTGGCCTGCAATATGGTTTGTAAATACCTCATTCCTTTCTGTCTCTAATGGAATTTCTCCAGTGTCCAACTGCCTCAACAGTTCCTCACAAAGGTGTTTTTCACAAAAGCAAACAGACGTAGCGAAGTGTCATACTGAGCTTTGCAAGACATGGAAATAAACTCTTTGTCACCCTCCCGTCTACTCTCTTCCCATCCCATTTGTCATCCATAGACAAATTCCTCACCTCTGACTTCTTCCATCACAGATTTTTAAACCCAGGAAACAGGTCTGAGAAAACCAGTATAGTTATGGAGGCTGATGCTCCTGGACCCTTCCAAACAAAGAAATTAGACACATGTTGTATCTCACAACTTTGGATACTGTTAGAGAAGAAAAAAAGTAACCATACTCTAGAACGCATAAAAGCTTTAAAATAAACATCATAAGAGAAAGAGTTGACAGAATATTAAGTCAAATAGTTATAAATTCCATGTTGGTTTTTCAAAACTCATAAAGGACAAGGCAAACAGGGCCCAATGACATCAAGCAGCACTGCAGTGGAAGTCTAACACAAACTACCAGACTCACTGAAACAGCAGTCCACACAGAAGGGCCTGGATATCCACAGGAACACAACAGCACCATTATTAAATGGGATGCCATGCTGCAGAATTTGGAATCAAAATCCTTACTGAGATGACTTCATTACAAAAAGCAGGAATTAAAATATTTTAACTCTCCTGCTAAGAACTGTGTTAAGTGTACATGAGGTTTAGTTTTATTCAGATAAAGAGGAGACACAGCATAGACAGAGCACTTATTTCCCATCGAGGCTTGCAGGGGCCACAGTGAGGGACAGCAAGTGCTTTGGTTTCCTTAGTGTTTTCTTGCTGGCTCTCACAGGGTGGAAAGCAGTCATGTTAATTTATATAAGTACGGTGTTATAACAGAGACATATATCCATCTCTGCATAAAATTATTGTAGAAGTTAGTGGATTCCCATAGATAAAAGAAATACATATGCTGAGTGGAAGGTTTACTAATGTTGTGTTCTTTATGAAGTTAATTTAAGATTTTGCAAGACAGTTCTGGGAGCTGTATTCAAATGGCTGACTTTCTTGGTACTGGCAGTTAGAACATCAATCATCTTTTATTCCAAATCTCAGTAATTCAATTAGATATAGGACCACAAAAACATAATTCTTGGATTCATTATCTGCTTTTCCAATTAATACAGTGATTTAACCTATAAGTGAAATAGATAATTAGACAAGTTTTGAAAATACTGGTCATAATAATTTAAATAGAAAGACAATCACCTTAAAACAACAAACAAGACTAATAACCAAAAGCAATACTAAAGATATAGATATATATATATATATATAGTTTTAATTAAATCAAACAAAAATGATGGTATAAAGAACAGTAACCTCTGGGCTCTATGGTCATGTTTCTAGATAGATGAAAAAAAAACCTATTCTCAAGTACAAAATTATGTTTAAACTGCAGTTCCAGGAATACTGTCATCTATTTAAACACTTCATTTTGTGAAACACAACTGGTCCCCAGTTATAGTTCTCTCAATTAGCTTCAAGTAAAAAAACTCTGTATGACAACCCAGTGTCAAAATATGAATGGGACCTTCAGCAAACCTGATAAGGATAGGCAAGAGAGCAAAACACTCCTCACAGTTGCAGCTGGAATGTTTTACCCCAAATAAAAGCTATTTCATTAATGGCAAAATACTGTTACATGATGAAGTAATTATTGTCACATTCTGATTTTGCAATGCTATATAAAATACAGAAAAAACCCATCAGCCCCCAGACCATGTCAATAATGATACAGTAGTCAAAGTGCTGCAAGAATCAGCCAACAAATGTTCTTTTGACAAGGCCTAACTCATTATTGTTCCCATTCAATTCTAGAAGTCATCCAGACATGCATTGTGATGGAAGTAAGACCAAGCACCTGAACAATTGTGCAAGTCCACTTTTTACATGAAAATTTAAAAAAAAAAAAAAAAAAAGGGGGGGCATCTTTTTATTTTTGCATTTAGTTTGAAAATTAGTCTTATTGACATATCTGATTAGTTTTCTCTCCCTTTCCATTGAGCTTCATTTGAGCAAGTCTTTCATTTTTTTAAACAGCTGGTGGTCTTGGCTCTGCTCTTAAACTTGTTTGCTACTGTCCACGCCTTATTACAAAAGGGGCAAGAAAGGTGTTTTATAGTTGTGCAACTGAAAGCAAATTTAGACATAACATATTGATAAATTACAGAGCTTAACCTAATGTTTTCAGAAAAGAAAAGTAATTGAATTAGCTATTGAACATATGCCGATTTCAGTAGGACACTCAATTGTCCTACAGGATATTGTATCTGGAAGAGAACTCTTATAGACTGCAAACAATTACCCTGTGTGATTTCAGTGTTGAGTCTTTTCAGATAAACCATGCAAGTAGAGCAGAGCAACTCTTTAGCTGGTGTTAAAGCACGGCGCTGTCAGACTGGCCTCTCTGGTTAATGTCAATAGCACTGCGTATAAAAGGTGACTAAAGTGTGTACAAATGTTGATCTTTGGAGAAGGCATGCCTAGAATCATACACACATCTACTATTTCATCCACCAGGTCAACTTCAGGGAGAGAGGGCAAACTGGGAGTTTTCTTGCCAAAAGTTGATTCTGAGCACACTAGTTGGGTTACATTGCACAAAGCTACTTCCCCACTGCTTTTAATCCACAATCCTAATACATTATTCAAGTTGGAAATGCTTCTGCCTTAGAATATATCCAAAAGCAGCAGGGATTCACATGGTGTGTGTATAAAGCCTTACTGCAAACAGGTAGTTTATGTACATAAGAGCTTTTCCACACCCTATAATGTGCTTACATGTTGTGAAACAGCAAGAAAGATTTATTAGAGTGAAAATGTTATTGTATGAAAAAACTTGGATATTTTTATGTGAGAAATCTCAGAAAATACAGTTTCTTATCAAGGTTTGACACAAGCTAAATAATATTAATTAGCAGCAAGATAAATAAAGATTCATGTGACAGATAAGGTATAGCTTCTGCACCAAAGAAATTTGATACCATCTTTAGTTCTGTGACTTTTAACGAAGTGTTCTTGTGAGTACTGAATACCCAAGGAAGACATATCTTCTCTTAATGCAGACAGTATTTCCCTGTTTACTTAACTCTATGGCATTTTTAGTATAAAGTTATTTATGTAATATTTTATTGGCTTCTCACACCTACAAAAGTCACAGTAGCATGGATGTCCTACCTACTTAAAAACTAAAATTATTTCATATTGTATATAGTGCAGTATCAACTACATAAATAACCTTAAGAAAAGTCAACTATGTCTGTCATGGAAGAGCCAAGTTTTAACCCTGGCACACCCATCTGCAGATCACTCTTACTACGAAAAACTTCAATACTTGGTATAGCAACTGGTAGTTACATCATTACCCAAATTTCTTTAGAGCCCTGGGGGAAGTACTGGAGGGCATATGGAACAGGACTGCAAACAGTTGATTAACTGTTTCAGACATGGAATGAACATAAGCAACACAAGCCTACCACTAGCATAATAATAAATAAAATCTTTAAAAATAAATAAAATCATTAAAATCTGCTTTGGAGGGCCACTTCAGGAAGAGACCAGTCAATAGGAACAGAACTGCAGTGCTTATGAGTCTGCCCAGGATAGGGTAACCCATAGGACAGTCAAGGGAGGCTGCAGGGGACAACAAAATGTCTGGATTCCATTATTAACACATGATAAGCCTGGACTGATCACATGACAGAGCAAAAATATCGACCCAGAATTTTTCCGCAGGAATTCCTCCAGGAAGGCAGTTTTACAATCAGCATGGCAATTTTTCAGAGTGCCAAAGGGAAATCTCAGTCAAAGGGTAGCTCCCTGTTAATGAAATTATCCCCTCACCTAGTACACAGCAACAAGGTCACTAGGTAAATCAGTCCCAGATCACGGTGCCTCCCCTCAGTCAACACACTGGGGAGAAATTCCCTGTGGGCAGAAGGAGCAGGGCTGGAGGAGCAGGATGAGCTCAACTGAGCTCAACAGCAGCCTCAGCAAACAGAACTTGTGCAAAAGGGAGCCAGATGTGAGGTGGCAGCACAGCCTGTTGCCTCTGCAAGCAGCACTGCCAGCACTCGGCAAAGACCAAGAGGGTAACAGAGCCCGTTGATGCCTCCACGGAGCTGCAGGAACACGAGCTGAGGAGATCCTTACACATCACTGCACAGCCAGGATGCAACACTGCAGAGAGACAGGATGTGCAATATCATACACACACAGATTATGCAGGAAAGGAACTCCGTAGGAATGGTTTCCTATGATTATAGACATGGGAGAAGAAAATCAGGTGGGGGTGGTAACACTGAAAAGGGTAGGGGGATTGCCCAGGAAATAATGTCCTTCCAAAACTGCACATTCTTTTCTCAATCACTCTTTCAAGGAAGGAAAAGGAAGTAAAAGACTTCATGACAGTGGTTTTACTCCAAGTTAGCAGCTGAAAAATTCATCTCCATCTCTTTGGGAAATTTAGAAGCAGTTAACCTTTTCTGGAATAACAAAAGGAAAAGTAGTGTCAGAATCTTTAACACAAGCTGCCTTTTACTCCTCAGCTAAGAGTTTTGTTTTCCTTTTGAGTCTCTCAAGCCTCTTCCCACATGAGGCAACAGGCAGGAGAGTATAAACAGAAAACATGCAGATCTACAAGCTGATATTATTCACTCTGTTTTAAGGCAAAATATATGGGCTAAGTGGCAGGACTTAAAACTTACAGATGGAAGGATTAAACTGGCCTCAATGAGAACTTTATTTTGGATCTGCTTGACCTTTCATGTAAACTAACTCACTTGCCACTGTCCATATTCTGTTTAATAACTCTCACTGGGACATATGGTCTATTATTCTTAAGTCCCTCTCTTCAAAGGCAGGCTTGGAGAGAGAATGGAGATGACTGCGTACTCATCAAGCTGTACATCTGAAGTATTTTTTAAGATCTGGAGTCCATACCCATGGAACACACAATGCCACAAGTGAGGATACATTAAAACTGTATTAGAGTGTGTTTACAAAAATACATATTTAAACAATACTTATAAATTAAGGCTTGCTTTCTTTTTCTTTGTACAGCTTTTGTCCCACAGACATTCTTCACTACAGAAGTCTCTGCTATACCCAGCAGTCCTTAAAAGAAGCAAATTTATATCATCGCTTGTGCAAGCAGAACTCACAAACAAAATATTCTTAGATTTATCATGTATTAACAGTTATGTACTATCAATTAAGGTGCTGATTTTTTAAGGCAGAAGAGCATTTCCATCCATTTCGAGATGCTTGACACTGGAACATGACTCTCTAATGCTTAAATCCCATATATTCTATTTCAGATGGGCAATTCCGTGTCTCAAATTAGTGCCAGTACATGATACAGTAAATAAAAATTACATTGTATTGATGTTTTAAGAGACGTCCCCTCCAAAATATTCAACAAAGAAAAACTTATTCTTTCATCTATGGCCCAGCAAAAATAACACCTACAATATAACTGTGCTTACAACATATAATGTCAGTTAGAAAACTATCTACAAAGGCTGAAATTATGACTCCTGAGTTAAGCACACAGAACCCTAAGAAGGAGGTCATTTAGTTATTTATTTTATTCTTTGTATTTCCAGCCAGATACAAATAATTTTTTTAATCTTTGGGAACAAGGATAGTCTAAATAGAATATATTTCTAGTGGAAATAACATTTGCTCCATTTAGGCCTCAGACACTGCTGATGGCAGAACAAGATTGGAATGTGTAGATAATTATCTTTGAGGCTAGTCAACAGCTAGAAGTCCCTCATAATATCACCTTTAAGATCAAGCCAAGACATTCCAGTCTGAATCAAGGTTTATTTATTAAAGGATTTAGCACTTTTAGATCCAATATTGCCTGGAAGACCACCAATTTCCATTTCCAAATATCTAATTTCTCCAGTTTCTTGGTGCATACATAAGACCTTCAAAATCACTTCAGTGAGCACACACATAAATGACAACTAAATTCCTTCTCCTCTCTAAGATGAATTCCACAGCAAGCACCTACAAAGCAAAAGAAACTACAGGAGATTTCAATCATTCTCATTCATTTAGGCAATGCAGCTTAGACAACTGCAGCCATTTTTTACAGAAATTTGGATTTTTCTTGCTCTTGATTGAACAATTGTGTTTCAAGGTTACCAAATACATATGTGTTTTGAATATTTTCTTATATAGGAAGAGAGCTGGGCACTTAAAACTAGGGAGTTTACTTTTTTTTCCTTTTAAGAAACAGTGTTTACAACTAGAAAATAAAATTATTATTCAAAAGCAAAGATCAACAATTCTCTTGTTCTAAGCTGGCTTTTTCAGTCTGGGGTCTTTCTTGTGCTGGTGTCACTTATCTAAAATCTACTGCTCATGACAAGATCAAAAGTAATGGCTTATAATACAACATCTGTTCAGTAAATTCATGTGATAGCATAATCTTAGAGAGGGTTTCTAGAAATGAACAAAAAGAGAAATACAGCCTTTCTACATATAATGGATTTGGTCAACAAAAACCCCAAATACTCACAGTATGATCCTGATTATCCAAACTTCCCTGCTGTACATGTCTTCCTGTCTGACAGTGACTCCTCATAACACAAACCCATGAGTCACCCAGACAAATGGAGTGTGATACAAGTTGTTTGAATAACTGGTATCCTCCTGTATTGCATTATGAACATAGTTTAATCTTTCGTGGTACTTCATGTAATGTTATACAACATTCTCCCTCAAGAGGAGGGAAAATCAACCATTACAAAAGAGTAATCCTCATTGCTATAAATGTACACTAACATGAGATAATATAAATAATAACTACTATTAACGTACTATGTTGTTCTAATACTACAAATCAGCAATTATTTCATATTCTAAAAAACGCCAAAATACTGGCAAAGAATCTTTAAAGAAGATTTGGGTTTTTTTAAAAAAAGAGAAAAGAAGAGCATCTACTTTTCCAAGGCAGTACCTGTACTATACTTTTTCAAAGGGAAAAAAGTAAAACAAAAACAATTATATGCTCTGACAAGAGGATTCATTCTGCTCCCATGTACTGCCCCTTGCTTCAACAGGGTAGAAGTAGTCTAGTTAATACAGACTGCAATCTGCTATTCTTTTTTTACTCAGAGTTGCATTTATAAACTAAAACCACTGAAATATTCCCAGCACAGACTTATGGTTAAAAGCCCACATGGTCCCATATACACTGTAATATCTAAAGTCTTGAAAAAACAAAGAAGTGAACCAAAGCTAAGAGCATTGCTGTCTTTACCAGAGAAGTCAACTCAGAAATAAACACAACTGTTCATGAGAAAGATATTAGAAGCAATAAATTTTCTAGTGATGAGTGTTTTTAGGTGTATAATTTATGTGTGCAAACACTCACTGGTGGTATGACCAGAAACACAGATATCATGGAATGAAAAGGAGAAAAAAAACAAGGGAAAGTAGAAGATGTGGATATATGCTTTACTAGGCTGATAAAAAAATAGCAAACTTATATGAAAGACTAGATTGTGACATATTTTCACAAAAGCAAAAACAAAAACAAACATTGTTGATTCAAGAATGAACGTTGGCAGGAAGCTGCCATTAGGTCTTCTATAGTTTACACTATATTTTTTCCTTCCAGACGCTGCCAGTGGGAGGTTTTAAAGTATAATGATATACTGAGAAACTTATGACAAGCATGTCCAAACAAAGTAAAACATATTTTTCACAAAACAGTAAACTCTGATAGTTTTAAATCCATGGAGCCAGAGGTAGCCTGAAGACTAATTACAGTAGAATTTCTAACTTGTAAAACCTGTTTAAAGTATTTAGGTATTCCTGACCTTTTTTCCCAGAAAATATTGTTACAGAAGGAAATTACATCTAAAAAAACAAAGTTGAAATAGGAAAGGCGTTTTTCATACCAAAAAAAGGCTGAATATTAATGTTTAACAGCCTGGTGACGGCAAAAATAGACAAATATCTTAGCTGGCATCAACTAAAAAATGTATCTGGCACAATAAACAGAATTTTAAAGAATGGAATAGGCATAGTTTTTTATTCCTGGGAGCTATCTTTTCTAAGTAATACTTGGGGTTTGTTAGCAAAATAGTGCATGAGCGTGTACCTAATTGTGAGTATATTTAAATGTGTTGTGTAAAGGGAGATCATGACAGCCACCCATGCAGTCACTGCTGTAACTTTTACTGTACATAAATAATCTCCCAAGTTCCATAACCCTCTGAGGATACAAAAACCCTTCTCACATATTAAGAAGTTTATCAGTTTCTCTGAGCCTGTACAGAACAACAAGATTGACGTAAAACAACCACAAATACGTTAAAACAATATGGGTTTGAAAGACAAAATTTTAAATTAGTGGCAGCGCTGGGTTAAGAGTTGGACTCTGTGATCTTAGAGGTCTTTTCCAACCTAAATGATTCTCTGATATGGAATAGACTAATAATCTAAATATGACAGCTGTAAAAGAGTACCAGGATCAGAGGTTATTTTAGCTAATAACTAAACATTTGGACAATGCTCTCAGGCACACGGTGTGATTCTCGGGGTGTTCTGCACAGGGCCAGGAACTGGACTCAGTGATCCTGATGAGTCCCTTCCAACTCAGCATACTCAATGATTCTACGGTATTTTTCAGCTACTCCTCTCACATACAGTCCTAAATGTACTGATGGCATAACACTTACATTCCATGTGTATCATTCAGAGTTTAGTCCGTAAATTCTCTGAAGTCATTCTTCTGCTATTACCGAAGTACTCCTTTAAATACATATTGACTAATCTATGGTTTCATACATCAAGTAGACTATTTTTCATACACAGACTTAAATCTGGCTTTAAAAACTGTACGATGAATTGTAAAAACAGTTTAAAGTTATGATTGGCTGATAAAGTGAAACTCTACTCCATTTCACTTGGATTAGTGTGCAGCTGCAAGATATAAATTCTGTGTGAGAAACAGTACATTTTTTTAATGCTCTTTGAATTATCATGTTTTTGCAAAATGAAAGACAACTGGTTTCATATGCAGGTAAGAAATATTGGCATAAGGAATGTTATTTGATTTTGACTGAGTCATGTTGCCAGAATGCATGAAACAGCTGCACGAGCTGAGTATCTGCCTGAGGCTACAACTATATTTCCCCCATCCTTTACCACCTGTCTTTGCTAAAATTACTGGATGCTGGTAGATATCAAACCCCACTGGGACCTTTAACTGTCATAATTATGAAATTGATTCTCTAATATCCTATTGCCTTTCAATGTCCAAGCATTTTGTACTAGATGAGACAGCATTATCCCTTTTATTTGCAAACTTTTAAAACAATGTCATGAATAAACTCACATACAAACAAAATTACTAAAGCTACACTAAATAAGGCTTGCCTCTATTAAGCTTTTTCCTCTTTTACACATCCGTAAATTTATTAAATGATTACGCCAAGACCACCAAAAGGCTGATGCTCTTTTCCATCACCCATTATTCGAGGGTAGAGCTGATCAAATAGTCAGTAAAATTAACACTGGGATGTTTTCTTATTAGCCAGATACTAGTGAATTTTGCCCTAGGAATAGAAATGGTAGGTAAAATCTCAGAACTGTTGAAAACAAAAGTGCTTTTGAGAACTCTTGGGGAACAACTGTGATACCAAAGAACTAGGGAAAGACAAATATAGTTTTGATCTTAACTGAAAAAAAAAAAGGAAGACCGGAGAATTATGGATAAATCAGTTGACTCTGAGAGCTACTGGACCAAGTAATCTGCTTCAGACTCTTTTTTTATGCACCTAGAAGAATCAATGTCTCAAAAACTTCTCAAAAAGCTGTATCTATTTAATGTCCTCATATGACAGAGCAATTGGCTTTATTGAGGAACAAGAGCAGCATATTAGGTAACAAACCTCAAGATACTCATGTAACCAAGCTAAAGAAAAATATAAGCCAATGAAAGTAACATAACATGGATGCCAAACTACTTGGGAAACTGTGATGAGCCACCAACACGTCACTGTTAAACTAGAAGGATGTTTAAAAGATGGAATTTTGCAGTCATATGATATTCAATTCTTTAATAACCCCAAAGACTAAGACTAAAAATTTGGAGAAAGAATCAGTACAAAACCACAGAAAACATAACTTTAAGATATCTTGCCAAACTTGAGAACTGAGCAGGGGAAAAAATCATGCTATTTAATAGGGAGAAAAGTAAGGTCGTACTCTTCAGCAAAATTAATCAACTTCACAAATCCAGGAAGAGAAATAACTGATTAAGAAGTTGTCTTTTTCTCCTAAAGAAAAGGATCAAGACACTAAGGTGACAAGTCAATAGTGTCATGTTGTTGCAAAAAACACACCATGGAGTCATATATATATATGTATATAGCAGTAATTCTTTTGTTTTCTTTGGCATTGGAAAGATCTCAGCAGGAGAACTGGATCCAATTTTATCCTCTCAAAGATGTGAACAAACTGGAAAGACTACAAAGAAAAGCAACAAGGACAATAAGAAAACTAGAAAACATAACCTCTATGGTAAGACTGAAAGAATTAGGGTCTATCAACTTCAAGAAGAGAAAACTAAGGAACATGATATGCATTTGCAGTTACAGGCCATCATAAAGAAGGAGGGGGAAAAGTGAGTTCACCTTGTCCAGTGTGGATAGGAAAAGAAATAACTGCCTGAAATTACAGAAAAAGAAACAGTTAAGATAATAAAGAAATCTTTTAATACCTGTGGACTATGAATTATGAACAATGTTATTATGTATGTCACTAAAGCAAGCTAGAAACAACAGTGGTATAATTGATACTCACTTTGGACTATGGATGCACTAAAAGATACCACTGCATCCCTTCTGGACCTGTGTTCTAGTATATGTTAATTTAAAATATATATATAACTTGTTTATCTTGTTTTTAGCATAACATGAACAAATGAATTGTTAGATAAAACATTCCAGACGTGCCAAAAATAATTTGAAGAGAATCTACTCTCCCAGTTAGAAAGGACAAACAAAGCCATCTGCAACAAGGAAAGGCAGGATTTCAAGCAGGACTTTTCAGCTTGGAAAATGCACTATTGAAAAAGAAGCAGGAGACCATAAATGCTATAGAGAAGGTGAACTGGGAACTGTTGTTTGCTATTTCTCACAGCTGAAGAATTATGGGCACCTAAGGACATTACTGGGCAACAGGCTTAAAAACCACATCAAAAAGGAAAAACTCTTAACATGACATTTTAAGGTGCACAGCTCAAGGATCTAGGGAAATTCTCAGACCCAAAATGAGTGCCCAAAAGTTTTAAATGCTTTATTGATTATAATTTCTGTGGCTTCTAAACATGATAATATATATGCTATTTCCAGCTCAAAAGGTCCCTAAAGCCACGCACTGATAAACCTGAGACAGTATACTGAGGAAAAACACTCTGATTAATCTGATTTTTTCATGCACCAATTCTTGTATTATTTCACTTTAGGTTGTTTTTTTTTCTGCTGACCAGGACAAAAAAATTAGGTAGATGTATCTCATATCTGATCCAGTTCGTACACTGCAAAGATTAATGAGTTCAGTTGCAGGAAAGGAGGGCAGGAATGGTGCCAAGGCTGATGTTTCCTTCTTTGAAAACACTGCTGCAATCAATTCATCCTTGATTCATCAGGAAGGCAGAGTCATTATACTAATACCCACAGAGGGTAGCTGGGATGCAGAATTACAGAATGAGCTGTGGGGACCAATCCCCAAAACTGCAGACATTAATTAAAGTTACTGCTGGGCATGGCTTGGAGTCTACTGGTCATTCTGGGGAAATATCTAAAAACCACTCAGGTAGGTCACACAGTTCACACATGAGAAATGTGTAAGCATTGGAAATGTAATGTGTGACCATATATGGAACCAGATTAAAAAATAAATAAACCCCCCACAAAAAAAAAAAAAAAAAAAAAAAAAAAAAAAAAAACCCAGGGTAAAACATGCTTAGAAAAATGCAGAAAGGCTGATTCATCTGGAAGAAAATTTTCAGTCATTCTTTTGCATGGAGTGAAGGAAACATTCTTGGCAAGACAATTATAGTTCTTAATCAACTGAGGTTCCAAAATAGAAGAATAACTGTAAGTCAAATTCCTTTATGTTTCTATTTAAAATCAAGAAAGCCTACCAAAGAGTTAATGGTAGTAACTAGAATAGGAGGACTAAAAGCACTTCCCTGTTTCATAAAAATAAAATAAATATTTAGGAAAGGAAAGAATATATTATACATTTAAAAGGACTCACAAGGATGGAGAGTAAAATGGTTAATACTGAACACCAAGAGGCACGACAGGAGCCGGACGTTCCTGATCTCCCCACTAAACCGAAGAAGAATGACATGTCTCCTACCCTTCAGGAAAACTTTACTTCTCAGTGGCCAACTTTGTCTATAAATCAAGCTGTTTATAGAAATGTGTATTAGTTGCTTAAATACAGCTGTGAGTAGATAGATAAGGACCGACAGACACTCTTAGTCCTCTGGCATTCAGTAATGTGGATAGAAGTGCCCTACTGTAAATCACAGTATGTTAAACTAATGCAATGCACATTTTTCCTTGACAACACTGGAATTTAAAATGTATATATACCATATCATTACATACATTATTACTTACTCAACTGTAATGATCACATGAAAATCTCAGGAAACCATTTTTCTCCAAAGCCGAAGAACTGTGCCACAGTTCAGATGACTCATGAAACAAAGTCATTAGAGCTGCCATTTTGGATTCTTTTCCTTGGAAGGTAAGACAACAGCTGGCTGTATTATGGGCCTTGATGTCTAGAGTTTCCTCTGGGCTTTTAAAAGCAATCAGTGACTTACATCATCAAGTTGTTTTCACGTTCAGGATGTGGTGTTGTAGCATACAGTGGGGGCGAGGGGGTGGAGGAGAACAGAGAAAATTATACTAATTTTTCTCCACGTACAAAAGTTTAAGGCTTTTGTTCAGATTTAAGATTTTCAGAAAAAAAAATTAAAAACCTCTATAAAAACTAAATTTCTTTCACAGACTATTAAGAAAGATCCAAGCATAATATTTTTGGCTTTTTCCTGCATTTCCAGCTATTCTAAAATATAAAACACTCTGGTACATATTTCCATAGCGTTTTAGAAAGTACAGAGCTCACTGGTAGTATGCAAAAGGTTGTAAACCAGGGGTCTTAAATTTAATATATTAACCTTCTACTACCTAAGCCTGAAGTAAGTGAGCAATTGACTCTGTGTAGCCTTGCAGCACTTAAAGCACACCCTCCTTCCTTAAATATTATGTGTGCATTGAACAACTCAGAGTTCTGAGACAAGGCAGTACCGTGTGCCTCCACTTCATTTTGCAGCCCGGGAATAGCATTCACTGGGTATTCCAGTTCTTTTTCAAATTTTTATCAGGCTTTTGCCTGATAATTTTACTGCCTTCAACCAGTATCAATTTTAGGATCCTGCAGAAAGAAATGCATCCTCTTTGCAGTCCTGGGGTCATTTTGGGAACTATCGTTTCCCTGAATTTCATTAAAACATTAATTTTACCCTTCTTACAGCCTATGAAAAAATTCTTAACAATTCTGTTGGGGCAGATTCCCCCAAAATACTACATAAACCTACCATTCCTTCTAGATCAATTTTACTGCTGCATGTTTTCTCACCAGACAGTTCTCCCTGTAAACATATTTTGTAGAGATTCAAAAATTAATTTCTCATTATTTCAGTTTTGCATAAGCAAAGGGCCAATGAAATCAGTGAGTTGTTCTTTCATTTTAATGGGATAAATTTAATTGATTCAAACTAAGCTCAATTAAAATTCATGTCCAAATTTATGCTCACTAAGAGCAGGAGATGCTTAATTCTTTAGTTATAAGAGTTTCCTTGTTTGAGTCGGATTTTTTTTTTTTTTTACTGTCTTTAAAAGATTTATACATGCTTATCTTTTTTTTTATTCTAAGCCACATTTTGGCTGCATGTGAAAATGGGTCTCCAGACTGTGACTCTTGAGTCACATATATAGTGGATGGGTCAAATAAAGTTCTCATGATAGGGTTTCATTACACAATTGATAACAGTGCTTTGCAGGAGGGATACAGCTGGCTAATCTGAATCCCTGGCTGGGAAGGAAAAGAACCAGCTAAAATGATGAGATTGATTTATGTGCCAGCTCCAGGAATAAAGCAGATTCACCCACAGAATCCCCAGAGATAGAGTCATTTCCTACTTGGTAAACAAACTCAAGAGCCCACCTTCTACTTCCCCACTTTTGATTTTCCAAGGTGTAAGTCTTGTGACTCCCATCCATCATTTTTTGGTCTACAGGTTTTCAGATTAAGGAATCCAGCCAGTTCTCATACATGGTGTCACCCATCCTATAGACAAATCTTTATCTCCTGTCTAACATAATGAATATGTACTAATGAATACAGTGAGAAAAAGTACAGTTTACACCCAACGTTCTTCAATCCCAGCTCAACTGATGAGATCAAATCATGACGTACGAAGTGGAAATGTTGATTCTTGATGTCATTTCTGTTTCTTATATTCAGCCCTAACTTTCTTAGCTAAGCACCCTGCACAAAATAAAGCCTGCTATCAAAAAGCTACAGGTTTGTATTGGTGCCCTAACTAGTGCTTTCCAAAGAAAGAGACATTTGCACTGTTAATAGTAAGAATTTTTGTAAGTGAAAAATTAATTGATTTTAAAAGTCTGTATGTTGGTAGCCTGATATTTCATGTTACTCCCTTGTATTTCTTGTATTCCATCTCTCTTCAGAAACTTTTATCCCACATCCCCCAAGGCTACAGTATTACATGTCTGACTCTTCTTTCCTGTACAGTTTTCAGGGAGCCCTCTCACTGATGAAATGTCTATTAATGGGGCCAAACTGTCAGAAGTGTCAGTAGGAGAGTACAGAAGCCTTTCAAACGCTTCTGAATCTACACAGAGGCCACATGCAGACAGAACCTTCTCTTTGCTGGAGGAAAGGATGCTGTGAAGAACATAAAATAAGGGTGGAATATAATTTTTCCACATATTCTTCAGCATCAACATGACATGTGTAGAAGAAAAACCTGTAGCCTCTTCACATAAAGGAACAGATTTACATTCCACATGTAAGAAGTATTATCCAACCCTATTCCTACTGCTTACAAACTGCATACAGATCTTTGGGTGAAAATCTAATCTTCCCTTGGAAAATCTAACAGAGAGACAGCAGAATAACAAAACCTCTTTTCTCCCTTCCCTCAATTCCTAACTTTTTCAAGGAGCTTTGTTTCCTAGTCCCTCCCACAGGTTCCTATTACCATAGTGCACTGTAGTAGCTGCTTTACCACTTTCTGTTTAATGAACTGAAGATAAATGGTGGCTCAAGAAATAGTAGAGTTCAAAGACGAATCATGAACATAATGCAAATTCACATTTCTTCAACAGAGTACCTAATTTCCACTTTGGGTCACTCTTCAATAGAGTAATCAATTTCAATCTTCTTTGAAGATGAAAATAATTGTCATCTGAAAGTGGAAAAGGAGATCCAAAATTTATAATTTTTAGATCTAAACAGTTCAGCTGAGGATGCTAAGTTAGTACAGTCCATGAAATCAACACAGAAAATAAAACTATCATGAAACTGCATATATAGTCACAATACTGTCAGGACTGAAACTATTCTTTCCAGATAATACCTTCACAATACACAAAATAAAATTCTGAAAAACTAAGTTTTAAAAATTAACCTTAAGCTCAGCTGTTTTGAGCTGTAATATTTGGCTAAGGTTACATGTGAAGTTTTCAGAACTCTGTAATTCAAAAATTGGCTGGACTCTGCAAACTTCACAAACCTTACCCACACCCTATCTTTTTTTTTTTTTTTAGGTGAAAGGAAAGCTTAAAGCATGATCAGTTTTTTAACCTTATAAATGGAACCACAAACATAAACCCTTAATAATGTGAAGAATAATATGTTTTTGATTTGACCATACAATGTAAGAAAAAATAATGGGATAGGAATTTGATAGTCTTAGCTTCCCAAATCCCAGATGGTATGTTTATCATTTGCCATATGTACAGTGTCTGATGTGCACACAAAGACTATGGATTTGAGACACTTTCTCAGATCAGCACTTTGAACATATCGTATCCCGCAGTTTCATGAGATCCAAATGAGATGCAGAACATGCAACATTTACTGCACAGGCGTGTCTGTCCTCGTGGAAAGTGTTGTTTACGCTACCAGATTTAAGAGATACTTGTTAATAAGTGATAGAAAGCAGCCAAACTATATCCTTTTCTTGAACTATTCAGTGTTCGGGATGTCTTATGTCATTTTGTAACCTGACACACACACACAAGGAAGGGCAAGTATCTAATGTCATCACTTCCACCAGAAAGACAAAATAAAGCATTTCCAAAATGGACATGAAGACACCTCATCATTTCAGATGGTATCTGCAACATTTCTGTTCAAATTCTACTGTAATACCAAAATGAGAGACAAAACTTTTGAGCTCTCCTTTCTCATCTCCTCATGTGCACAGTAAAAAGGCTTTTATTGGGTATAGGGATCCCTATCCATTGAGATTCAGAAATAGAAAAGCAGGTCTGGAAAAAAAGTGTAAAGAAACAAAGAAAGGGGAAAACCATTATGAAAATTACAGTTGTGTGAAACTTGGCTGTTATGGTATATATGGTTCATCCAAACCTTTTCCTTGGCTTTGGTTCATATCCCAAATGTTGCTTTGACTTCTGGGCTTGACGGAAGCCAAAAACTCCAAGTGAAACACTGCCAAATCCAACATATTTTTGCAGGTTTAAGGTCAAAACCATGCAAACCCGCAGAGTTCCTCCTACCATCATAAATCAGCCTGAGTTTGCCAAACTGTTCTTTTCTGTTCTGCATAACCTTTTTCACTACACCCTTCCCTGTAACATTTACGCTTTTAGCCATCAGTACTGCATTTAGTAGCTTCATATCTTAATGGCTTTCTTATTCTACAACAGTTGCTGTATTTTGTTTTAAATTACTCTTATGGAGCTTTTTTTATATACTATCCAATGTCCTATGAGTTTGCAGGGAGGCACAATTGAAGAAACAACCCTTGGTCTTCAAGTAGATGCTGCTGAATTTCTTTAAAATATTCACTCATTTTAAGGCATTTTTAAAAACACAATGAACAGCCGCAACACAGATTAGGGGACTTCTGAAAAATATAAGGACTTCAGAACTTGTGAGAAATTACTTTATTTTTAGGAAAAACACTTTGCCTCTTCCCCAACGTACTATGTTGGTAAATTAGTTGGCCATGTGCTCTCTAATTCTACTTTTTTAAAAAACAGTTTCTATTGACTTATCCAATACAGATGTCATATGTGGACGTAGTTTTCCTAAAGTTACACAGAACTCTTTTTAGAAACAGATGTCACATTAGTCACCCTCCAGTCCTTAAGCAAGTTAGAAATTCAAATATTTCACCTTTAACTTCCAAGAAGTTTAGAATGAAAACTGCTTGGCACTGAGAGGAATTTGGCCTGATTGCCTGACTCACCCTACTTTTGGCAAGAAGTTGAACTTGATGGTATCTTTCAACCTGAATTATCCTTTGATCTTCTGATCTTCTGCTGATGGCATTTTTCATTTTAGTAACTGTTGTATAATCTCTTTTGCTGTCACCTCACTCTGAGATGCATCTTCCAATACTTTGTCCATGAAAAGTGTTTCTATAAGCAGAACCTACACGAGTTCCTCTACTGTGAATACAGGAAAATGCATTTTCTTTCTTTTTTTTTTTTTTTTTGACCTGGTGACCCTATTTTTTGAAAGCACTCTTTATATACCTTGATTATCTTTGGCTCTAGAGATTCTCTGGCAGGCTTCTGTCTTCTGACACGTTGGGAAATTACTACGTTGAGAGCATTTCGTGACTTATTCCTTATTGTGCTTTATGCATTTCAGGGCCCATTTCATTTAGGAATACTAACCTGATAGCTATTCATTGTAAAAGATAAGGAAAATAAATATACCACACAGTAACACTTCAAATACTTAAAATGGTTAAATTGAATGGTTACTACTTGACTATTTTAAATTAAATCGTTTCTACGTGAAATGTTCCCTTTTTGATCTTGAGACTTTTGCTTTGTATTTGAGTGATGTTCTCAGTTGAGATACCATTTACATAGTACCTTTCTAGCATTCTCATGACACACTTATTTCACAGTTAGAAAAAAGAGACAAAGGAGGAGTTCAAGTTACTGGTTATCCTGCTTATAGCACCAGTTATTTTAGAGTTTATCAGTTTCATAAGAAAAAGGGTAACAAAGCCATCACATATCAAGGCTTATGCTGAAAGCACGAGAACCAGACAGCAGCCTTTGAGCAGTCTTTTCTAATGTCAATATTAAGAGAAATAATTATGTTTGCTAGGACTTGGCAGCCAAATGTTCTCATAAAAGAACACCCAGACAGAAAAGCCAATTTTGACAAACCTTCCAGCTGACTGCAGAAGGACTTTCTCACAAATTACAGTTCACATCAACAGTCAGATGTAAATGATGAATGACAATGGACTGTTTCCATTTGTACTTGAGACCTGCTTTCTCAATGACCTTTTAAGTTTATTTTTTGTCTGAACAAGGGTTTTTTAATTATTTTCTCTTCATGTGAGAAATCTTTGTCTGACAAGGCAGTGGCAAAAATCCCATTAACTTTACTAGATCCAGGAATTCACCCCACATGCAGGAAAACACAAAATTCTTTCTTCAAAATGAAGAGACTATGGCACTCATGTGACACACTGCTCACATTGTTATAATGTCCCTTTGAAGTTTAAAAAAACAAAGAGGAGGAGGGGATCACAAACACCTGGCTTTTATCTTTGTCATAACTTCTAGATGGCTAAATTATGGTAGTTCTCAATATGACAAAGGTATGTGACAGCTGAAGAGTAGGTGTAAAATGCTTCTTTCATTATGCCAATATGCAACTGTGAAAAGAAACGTGACTAGCTGATGCCAAATAATATTGCTTAATAAAAATTCACTCCACTAAAGAACAAATGCATTTCTAATTAATGTTGCTAAAATATCCACAGAAATACAAAGAATAACTCAAAATGTATTTTTTAAAAGGCAATATGAAAAAAATCTGCATTCTGTGCATAGTTTTGAGCTTCAGATTCAAAGTTAACATTATTATAGTTCACCTACATCAAACTACTATCTATTTTTAAATAAATTCATTTTTCCCTATTTACAATTATGAAAAGTGTCATCGAAAAAAAAAAGCTCCAATTGTATTAATACACTTATTTACTGAAAACTTTGGGACTTCAACACCCCTAACTTGTCAAGCTTTCTCCAAGGAAAGGACATGAATGGAAGGATTTCCCTACATTTGTCAGATGTGGAAAGCTAAACAGACTTTCCCAAGGAAAAGCAGAAATGGAAAAATACAAACAGAATTAAAGGATCAAAGAAATGCTTTTTACGTACACCCTTGCTGTAACTTGGAAGAAGAGCCTTCTATAAAATTTAATGTACTGCACTCCAGTGTTGTTTGTTGTTTAATTATCTGATTATCTTGACAATCCTGCTTAAAAAAACAGCTGCATCTTTATAAAAGAAACCTAAACTGCAAATAGCAGTACTTTATTTCTTCATATGCAGCTATTATTCACCCTCCACGATGTACGTGAGAGAGAGTAGTAAAACTGCCTAGTTATTGGAAAACAATTAATATGGTATGTAGTTTTCCTTGTCTTTCACATGCTAAACACAATCTTTTGATTGCTCACTGGACCTAAAACCATATCAAATTCACCTTTACTAAGTACCTCAATCAGAAACAATTCATTAGCAACATCTTCAGTATCACGAGTAACAAACCACTTGAAGATCTTCTGAGTTAAAAGTTAAGGCAATAAAGGGTATATAGGATAGACTAAATCTATGCTCCTTAATGGTGTCATCAACCACCTGGAACACCTTGCACACAACCTCTATTTCTTGTGCCTCAGTCTCTTTCCCTATATTTGTTACACTGCTATTCTTTAAGATACTTTGAGATCTATTAATAAAGCATGCTTTGTCAAATGTGAGTTTCTTAACTGAACACCCAATTTTTAATCTTTTTCTCTTGCGTGGAAGCTTCTCAAAGCAGAGATGCATTTACAATAACTAAGAATAATTTCCAGGGAAGGAGTGTTCCAGACAAGATTATACATGAAAGTGCTTCCCCTCCCTTCTCTTCCCAGTCTGTGCACAGGGTAATCTGTAAGCAACAGTGTATAAGGCTACTACAGAACACTCATAATGAGAGATAAGTATAAATGGTATAAATCTGGCTTATTAGCAATCAACCAAAATAATTCTACTTAGACTTACTCAAGCAGAACTTTTGTTGCTGACGAGATGTATTAGTAACAGACTTGCCAGCTATTCAAAATGATCGATGGAGAGTGGCAAACAAGCAGCAGCACTTGCTTACAAACCAGGTAAATACAAGGCCAAATTATGAAACCAGGCAGAAATCTGAGCTTGATGCAGACCACAAGAAGGTTTTGAAAACCTTTTTATATTTTCATCCAGCCTATCAAGCTTTCAGCAAAAAAAAGTTGTAGCTCATGAATAAGCTACAAATATAAGAAAGTATATGGAGAAAGCTTGTGCAGAATTTAGGTAATTAGCTGCATTTTTAGAACATATTTACTTTTTTCCTACTTCATATATAGGAAAACAGCTTTATTGCAAAAATCAAAAATAAGAAAGTGTAGGTAAAATTATTAAGCAGTTCCTAACTTGGAAAATCTACTGCTAATATGAATTTCCATTATACTTCTCTTATATTACAGGGTTAAACATCCTATATTTATCTTACACTGAAGACAGCTACACAAATAGGGTCAGACATTTTATTGCAATTTCACTTTGCAGAATTTCAATCTAAATCATTGCTTTTGTCATTGATTATAATTTATGTAATATAGAGTGTTTAAATACATAAGTTAGTAAAATATTAGATGAGCTATAAGTCAATGTAAAAGTTAAAAATGAGCTATATGTGGAATGCTATATTGGACAGTCATGTGCTGAAATACTAACATCTTTTATAATGAGGTTATTGATGTAGAGTTGACATATAACTTGATTTGCAGATGCCCTACTGACTAACCTTTTGCAACTATATCTCAGTGTAAACCTGTGGTAATTATTGCTGGGTAGGGAGAGTTGGTTTAACTGAACTATTTCTTTTGATGCATGTTGAATGTGATTGCCCCCTGGAGACGATAGGAGTCCCGCATGTGTGAGTTATTACATAAATATTGAGAGGAAGAAAAAAAAAAAAGGTGTATCACATTAAATTTTTCCTGTTTCTTATTGTTGCAGTTTTGTTTTTTCCAACAAGATCTTTTTCTTCCAGTGCCTTGCCATATATGCCCTTTTCAACTAAAAAAAACTTACTAAAGCACATAGTAACTGATTTAATTGAAATATAAAATACTTTTCAATAGTTGCAGTACATAGATTTCTAAAAAAAAACTACAAGTCAAGAAGTCTAGATTTTATTCTTGTAACTGAAGCCAGTGAATTAACATTACCTAGAAGACATTGAAAAACATTAATTTTCTGACATAACTGTAGGAACCATGAAAGTCAGTATTCAGACTTTCTAATATGGGATGCCCTAAAAGTCCTTGTAATAGTGCAAAAAAAAGTATTAACAATTATACATAACGTTCTATTACACTGTGTATTTGCCTAAAAATCCAAACCTAATACTAGGGATAGTTCTAGGAATAAAAATTATGTTATTTTATACTTATTCATCTAATGTAATACTCTCGTTAAAAGAAAGGACATGACAACTACATACAACAGTTGTGCTGATAATGTTTCACCCACTACAACCTTTTTTTCATATTACAGCTGGTTAGACCAACACAGCACAGAACACTTCAACAATCCTGTCAACCCACCAATTATGACCAAAAAAAAAAAATTTAAGAGACTGTGAGTCTTGTAGAAACTGATCTTCAAGTGGGATTTTCACAGATTGTCTACAGGGACATTTTATAACAAGAGTAGTTTTGGCTTCTGGGGATTACACTGCACAATGAAAACAAATGTCAAAGTAAATCCTCCAAGAAAAAAACCACTTCTGGTATTGATCCTCAGACCTACCAATCAACCCTCCTGCCCTCTGCAGATTCTCAAATACTTTTCTTCATCTGAAACCTTTTAGAAATATTTTCTTCAACATATCCTAAACTACTGGCTGAAGTTCAACACACGTTTCAGCAACACATGTGGAATTTATCCACAGCTTATGGAACTTCCACAGGCCAAGGAAGGAAAATTCCTTATTGTCCATCCATGTTTACAATTTGAATTTATATTTATATTATGTTGAAAATCTGAAGATAAGTACACTAGCTGTGCCTTCAAAAGTCTTACATGTGTTTGAATTGATTATTCTGGGTTTTTTAAGTATGCACTTCTAACCTGGTAATAATTTTTTAATATATTGCACTACAGCATCACAGGTGGTGTGGTTTTTTTTTCTATTACCTGCTGCCCAAGTCTCTGCTCAAAGATTTTTTTGATAGATTGGTTATCAAGGAGTACAGAAAAGACAGTTAAGTTCTACTTTTTCAAAATGTCTGTTAATGTTCTACTACCTAGCTACATAAAAACGACCACTTTCAGAAAATGCAATTCCTGCCATTTTCCTAGATATGCACAAGAGAAAAAAGGTCCTTAAATTGTTTGAAGCTTATAATATATTCTGCTAAAGGCTGGACATTTTTGAGGTTGTATCTATTAGCTACACTCTCTCTTGGCAAAATCTACCTATAATTAGAGGGGCAGAGAAATGCCAAAGGAAGTACCCGTGAACGTATCACTAACACACACAATTGTGCAATCTACTGTGCTGGGTTCTCTCCATCTGCTAGCACATAACTCCTGCTTTATCAGGGTGAAACTATCTGATATGTACATGAACACTTATTTTCTCACAAACTGACCAAACTTAAGCTTAACCACTCAGATACAAAATTTTAAAGTCCCCAAGGAACTGACAGTTTGAAACCAGAAGGATAAAATACCATAGGCTAGTTTTCAAGCAATAAATTGAAGAGAATTATGTAGGTATGTTAGAGACAACTGGCGTGAATTATTGCTTTAATTGCAGAAAATTCATGGTAAAATAAGTTTTTAAGTCACTAAAACCATAATACAAATTAGTCTCTATTCTGCATTTTCCACACACAAGTTCATGGGAACCTTAAAGGGAGAGCTTCATTCTAGCTGTAGATTATACCATCCTCTGAATTTATCACTGAACCGGTTCCAAAATCTTACAATTCTTTATCATCTTACACAAAGACTGAAAGACTTTGTGCAGCTCTTATGCAGACTTGCAAAAAAAACCCCAGCTTTTGTTTCAAAATATTCAAATCTGATAGGAGAAAATCTTAGCAAGAGGGAAGACCTTCACAAGCACTGCAGGCCGTATTTTATCCCTTCTCTTGTCTCTGAACATATTTCAAAAATTCATCTACATCGTATCTCATCTGTGTGTTCTGATTGCTCATGATATTAAGAACAGAAAATCAAGGGCAGTCAACTGGTTCCCCTTATCCCCTGCCCACAACTGAAAGAGGTGGGGAGCAATTCTACACATCAAAGCCAGACCACCATTTGCAATTGATGCATGCACGTGGAAATCAGAAAGGAATGGTGTAAATAGGCAAAATCCCTATCTTAGCACTATCTTCCCCCAAAAAGTTATCAGCCTTCTAAAGACAGAAACCTACAGAATCCCCTAAACACTGAGAATTATTGATGCCTTCCAGACAGGTATCTAGGTCCACCTTAGGATGGATGCTTAAACCAGAATTCCTTTCCAACACAATAGCTCATGGTTTTTAACCTCTTAAAAGGTTGTGTTTTGACACTGCATATGCATTTCAGCACTAATAACACAAAGCTTTACGTACAAAGTGTTTATGTAGTGAATTCTCTCCTGCCTTGTGTCAGCTCCATGCACCAATGCCTGTCTGCATAGCACTCACGGCTGCTTCCTGTGTCTCTGAACTGATTACACTGCTCTGTACATTTTTATTTGCAAGACTTCACCTCATTCCCTACCTTCCTCTCTTTATTAGTATTATGGTTTCAAAGTGATTGAAACAATGCAGTAGGAAATACACTGCATTAAAAGAAAAATCATAGTAAATTCATAGTAATGTCAGGTATGCCCATTGTTTAGGCCATGCTATCCTATTTTATAAGACACAGAAATAACATACAGTAATGTGCAATGTCTTCAGTACATTTTGTATTTCTAGAACTACAATAGAGTTGAAAATTACATGGTGAAGCACACAAAGAAACAAACCCAAGGTTAAGGATTCACACTGACTAGCTATGAAATCTCTTGGGAGCTATTTTCAGTGAGTAAGATATCACAGACATTCACATGGCAAGAATCAGAAAGGAGTAATATTAACTAGTCAGCTTTTCTATCTCCTTTGATGGGACTTTCTCCTGATCATGTTTTATTCATTACCTAAGACTAAATTTCCAGCCAGTACAAAGCTATTGAAAAACTAGAACTCTTGCCTTGCCTCACTACATCCAGTGACTGAGAAACTGAACTCTGTTTAAAAAGTGAGATATTTACACCTGGAAAATGTAATGTGTACACAATCTGTTTCACAGTACTGCAGGCACAGAGCATTGATCAAGCTGCCTGTAGATGATATTTGAAATCAATGAGAACTAAACACTGTCTCACTCAAAAACAATGTGACAAATTACCCAAAAATTTAAAACAATAGAAGAGTCAACAACTTTACCAGAAGATAAACTGGAAGAAAAGGTGGAAACACCCAGAAGCTGAACAGATTAGAGCAGAATAGGCTATTAAACTTGTTAACTTTGTTTCAGGCTCATCCCTGCGCTTTTTTTGTGACATGTATGCATTGGACAGTTTGCAAAAAAATTCCACTAAGAAGTGTTTCTGGACTTAGATTACTTATTGAACTGATATATTACATTTATGAAAACTGTACTAAGACAAAAGTGTACATTTCATTCCCTTGGAGGCTATGTGATGAGACATATAGAATATTACTAGGTGAACATTCTTGTTGTTTACTCTAGAGAAACGAAAGGATTTTTTTGTTGTTATTACAGCAGGTCTGAAAATCAGATTGAAAACCAAATGCATTTAAGCTCTCCATGTTATTCCCAATTCTACTGAGATAACAGTCTTACTGGAATAAACACGTTCCACACAAGAATCAAGAAAAATGCATCTCAGAAAATAAACAAGTTTCACACCTCTAACATTTCAAGATCCTCCAAAGAGACTTGAGAAATTACACACAAATTTATGGCATGATACCTGTATATTTCTTAGCTCAGTGTTTCTCAAAAAGGCTTATCATTTTTAAGACAGAAAAAAAAAAAAGGGGGAGAGAAAAATGAAGGCATGTTAGATACAGCATTCTCAAAAAGTTTCATGATAAAGTGTTCAAGGTCCCGCTCTCCCGCTGTGATGCTTTATGTAATATATGACCATCACGTCTGGCAAGACTCGCACAGGTCTGCCCTTGATTTGTGTTAGGAAAAGCCAGAAAACCTCACAACTATTCTTCATTCCCAAGAATTAATCTGAAGTCTGGCTCCCTGATGTTTCCAATTTTTCAGAGATCCAAATAACCCCCCAAAACCACACCTGAAGCATCACTCACAATTACAGATGATAGCTGAGGGAGACCAAAGTGAATTCCCTCCCCAGCCATCCCAGGGCATTCTCTGTCACAACAGTGCCCTGAAGTGCTGTGAGATGGGGCCACCAGAGACTCAAACTTGACCTGCAAGCACTGAGGCTGGGACATGAACCAGCTTTGAATGGCTTTTGTCTGAAAAGAGAGTGAAAAGCATCACGAATATACCTGGTGCTGCCAGCCTCAGGAACTGTTACATACTATTGAAGCTTCAAAGAAACTACAGACTTCTGAACTTCTTCAAACCTATCAGAAAGCAAGTGGGCAGCTGAATTGGGTAGAGCTTCAGCTCCTACCTGGGCTGTACAAAGTGGATGGCACTTCAACCAATCACTTCAGTGATTTGGCCTGAGTAACTCCCTGAATGGTCCATGGACAATCACATTCCCTTTCTTACTACATCCTTTCCAGTACTTCTTGCAAAAGGAATCGAGACTTGGCTGGAGTGAATGTAATTTGACCAGCCTGACTGCTCTTCAATTCTCAGCTGAGCTTATCACAGCCAGCCAACAGCCAGCTTATCACAGCCAGCCAACAAATACAGTCATTACATCAGGCCAGAGAATTTTAGGATATACTTTTCCCGTAACAGCTCAATACATCATTCACAAATGTAACAAGTACACTGTAGACACAAGCACTGTGTGTTATAGATGCCTATAAACATAGAGTGTTTCCTCTAAGCACAGTAGAAGGTATTATAAACAGTAACAAGGAAAGGTGGTCAGATCCCTACAGTTTACTAACATCAAATATTTATTGAAATAGCAATTAATATTATTTTTAATCAGAAGATGCATAGTACTCCTAGAAATGCATTTTTCAAAGTATATTGTGTATCTCACATCATGTGTCTCCCCAAAAATCCTGCCTCATTTAAATCCTTAGATCACTCCTGTTACTCTTTATTCAACTTCATTAAGGAGGAAAGGTTTTCTTAGAAAATTATTTTTAAAAGATTCCTTTCTATATCAAGGCTAATTGACAGGAGCTTTAGAATTTGTTTGGTTTTTCAACCAGTCAACCACCTAATTATCAGATTCATATCTTGATACTGAAAGTAATATGTTGAAGGTCAAAGTACTAAAATATTGAAACTTTAAGGCATAGTAAGACAAAATAGTTCTTGGTTAACTGGTTTTCATAAACTGTTCTTAGTGTGTAAATGTTTTAGAGGAAGTGAATGGCACATAAGAGCTGTACACCAGACAAGGGGTTTTCTTTCCAAATTCAAGCCATTCAGCCACGCTACTTCATTTGGTAGATGCATTCTCACCCCATGACTAGAAAGCTCCAAGTAGAGCAGTGAAATCAAAGTTCTTGGGAAGGACTTCTATACTCTAGTCCTCACACCACTCTGCGAGATTTCCAAAATACTACTGAAAAAATAAGCTTACTATGTTCCTTTCAACGAAGTACAGTAATTACAAGTAGCTGCTCAACACTGAAATTTAACTCTCATATATCATATTGTCAGACCAAATACTTCACAAGCTTTTATTGCTACATCACATGCAGTCGAATGCAGGGTGATGCAATCAGGATGTAACGACTAAGGTTATAAAATAGATGTAACACTGCATAGATGCATAAAAAATGAACCATTGCCTGAACTTGATCCTGACAAAGTTTCACCGACACAAGCCTGAAGAGAGATGTGGTGTTAATTTTTCCATTTTGCATATAGGAACACTGAGAAATAGAACCATAAAAAGCACAAGAGGGTCAAATTCCAACCACTGGAAATTTTCCAGAAACACATTATATTAACTAGATAAAGGCAAAATTGATATTTTGCACTGTAAATTGCCTACAAATACTGGGCATGGAGACACTGATGTTGTCAACCAAAATCAGCACTTCTCTTCATCGTTTTTCCACAATCAGATCTCAGGGAATGCTTTTTAAAGTCAAGCATCAAACTTGTGGCCTTGAATACAAGTTCCCCACTATGTGATGTATCACATCACATGATCAGTTTATTGTCTTGCAAATCTCAAAGCCCAAGCTCAGTAACTTACAAACTGTAGAAGCTGTCCTAGAACAAAGCTCAGAGTCTATCTTAAATAAAGAAGAGATACAGGAGAACCTTTTCTTTCCCACTGCAAGAAAAAACAGTTGCTGAGGTAATAACTGTGTAGAGGTCTTCAATTTCTATTGGTTTTTTTCCCCTCACCCTGATAGTAAATATTTCATGGATGCAACTGAGATGAGTAGGGCATCCTCTGGTAGAAGAGGAGAGATCCATCAGCTCTTTGTGGGAGAGATTCACTACACATCCTGGAAGGCACAGTGAAACAGAAGTGTACTTTCTTTGATGCTTTTAAAACACAATTGAAAAATAAACTCACTTGTAAATGTTGAGAGTTGTCAGTCATATTGTCCTCTCGCCTACGAACTTCTTCCAACAGTTGTGCATTCTTTTTTTTCTCCAGTTGCTGATTGTGCTTCAGATTGGCAACCTTCTTGTTTTGGTCCTTCATATGTCTAAGAATTGCACACATATACCCATTAGAGTTAATGACATCACTTCTTTTTCAATAGAAACTAACTTTGTGACTATGACACAGAACATCTCCAACAGACACAAATATTCCAAGTATCAGATATAACAATAAAACTTCATTTTGTTTTCTAGATGGCAAATCAAAACAGTTTTAAGTATGTACAGTGGTAATGCAATTATTTGGGCTCATAAGATTTTTCCCTTTTTATCATTTGCTCACAAATACTCATACATGGTCTGAGCTCTATGCAGAAAAATTGTTTTAAGAGGGAGATTATCCAACAATCCTTACACACTCAGTGCACTCAGGAACAATTTTAAGGGGTTCTTTAAGTAGCACTAATTTCAAAGGAAGCAGGAGGTAAAGGTGATGACTGCTGTGTCATGAAATTCTATTTCTTAAAACCTGGACTACTACAAATACAGTGGTTTGAAGGATTAAAGCGTGATGGGGTAGAAGGTCAGGCCACAAATATGCCATGAAGAATAAAGGATGCCTTTACAAATAGTGTTGTACTTAACAAATACATTTCTACCATTTTTAGTAATGAGACTTATCTCTACAAAAGATTATCAACAAAAAGATTTATGAGCCATTCCTGATGAAAAAGAAACAATCTTTGCCAACATTATATGTTTTCTATTTTTAATACTGTAATAAATTAATATTTATTTAATTATCTTTTGCTGTGGATCTTATTTAATAACTTACAGAGGCATTTCTGATACTTAGCATACATCTTTTTAAGGAAGAAGGTAAGTTAATTTTGCCTGGCAGTTAATGAAAAAATATCCTTGCAGTAATGCTTTCTACCTGCTTGGATTCTTAGATATTATTTTCCTCGACTTTCTTTGACTTTGAGGAATTTGCTCCCTTTTATCTATAAAAAATTAAGTCACGTGCAAATTCCTAATAAGATCTACTCACTAATCCTATTTTGGCAAATGAAGAGAATATTATTCAATGCCCCAAAGGATCACTGAAAATCCCTCCATTGCTTCCACATCAGAAGCAGTGAAAAAAAAATTACAGAACACATTTCTTGCACAGATTTTATTATGCTAATGAAACTAGGTCATTTTATATTTACTTCTATCACTGGATTCTTTGTCCTACCAGTGTTTTTTTCACCACTTATTTATAGTGAAAAATTAACAATTAATTTGTAATCAATAAATGTGCCACGGTATTAAAAATTCTTAGAAGGCACTTCATGTACAAGTTTAGAAGTACAGCACATAACAGAAAATCTCATCTATTACAACTAAAAGAAAGTAACTTCAAGTTGCCTAAAAAAATAAAAGTGCATACAACTAGTTCAAATATACATTAGATGCTCTGTACAATCCCAAGTGAAAAGCAGTACTCTCCCGAGCCAATGTCTCATAATTGTAAACACAGACTTAACCAGCATAAAACCAAAATGAAAACTAGAAAAAATTACTTTCACAACTTCATATATAAATGTGGTATTTGGCAGAAATTTTTGGTGGTGCAATATGACTTTGTGCTGTTAAAACATCAATTGGTTTCCAATCTCATGTTGAGTAAATGATAAATTCATTTATATTTAATCTCTGTAAGAAGTTCAATTTTATGCCAATGCTAACGGCTTCTTTCATCACCCCTCCCTCACACAACTTCCCATTTCAGCTTCTGTCTAATGCCACACTGAAAAGCAGAACATGGTAAAGCTGCAAAGGAAAACATCTGGTGCCTGTGATATGCAAAATCTTGAAGGGAAGGAAATAAAAGAAAGCTCTGTCGTGGACTCTCTTTATTCCACAACTGGCTACATACCTATGGAAATGAAAAGAAAATGCTACAGTTAAAAAGTCTGAGAAGTTTTTTTTTTTTAGGCCTGCATTAAATGTACAGGGGGAGTTCAATGCAGCAAATAAATGAAATACCATCTCTGATCCAGTAGAATTTTTGACTTGCTTGCTCTGGTATGTTTTCATGTGGCTCTGTTTCTAAAATGCTTTAGAATAAAATAGAAGATTAGGATAAGTAAAAAATATGCATAAGAAACAGAAAAATATTTGGAAACAGTATCCAATCAGCGCAAAATATCATATGCCAGGATCATATAGGATATAAAATATCCACATACTTTACAAGTGGCTATGCTGATATGCACAGTTGAGTCTAAGTTACTCTTTATCATGTGGAATTAGTGTCAAGTGTTCTGCCACACTTTAAATTTGAAACTCTAAGACCACAAAATTCATTAGACAGAATAAAATAAATAAAACATTACTGCTAAAGACGTATGTCTTGAAAAATCTGAAATGTATGCTGCAAGGGTCTGGTCAGTAGAAGAGATCTTACCACCAAAAGTTAATAATATTCTGGCACTTCTAGTTCTAAAGCACCCAAGTCCACAGTGGTGCCACCATTAAATTTCACTTAAAACGACGATGTTCTGATCTCGTAACATTTAAGAAGTAAAAAAGCAAACTAAAAAGCAGTGTAGATGACTAACTCTTTGCAAGATGTTTAATCACAGTCAAACATTAAAAAGCAGGGTGAAAGACCCTTTTTCAGATAACCAATTTAGATTTGTGTTCCTATGGTTATAGACAGTCAGTAATTGTCACAGAACATCTAACAGCTTTGGACTAAGAAAGAATTCAGATCGAAGCTAAGATGTCTTCAAAATAGAGCTAGAATATAAGCACATCTTGAATAGTTAAAATAAAAATAAAATAAATTTAAAAAAAAACCCTAACCCACCAATTAAAAAAGGAAACAAGTTCTGTTCTGTCCCAGAATTACAACCTGATGGATGTTATGGGCATCTAACTCATCTGATAATTCAATATCAGAGAAGTATCCAGCACACAATAATGACGACAATAATATTGGAAGTTAATAAAGAAGAGAGGACCACTAAGTATAAAAAAAAAGTCTAAATAAAATTTTATTATTTTAATACATAAGACATTCTCTGACTCCTAAAGAAGGGAGAAAGATAGTATAAAGTAACATACCTCTCTAGAAGCTGCCTTACTACGAATTAAATTGAGCTTATTTATTTTTTTAACCTAGATCAAACCATTTATCTCAATTGAAAATAAATTCACCTGTAAAAAAAAAAAAAAACAAAAAAAAACCAAAAAACCACCAAAACAACCACCAACCAACCTCAACAAACAAATATTCATTCAGTCGATTTCCTGTTCCTCTTTCTGAATCTTTCTGATCCAGGATAATTTTTGATAATCTTTCTCAACACAGAGAATGCTCCACAGCCATTAATTTCCACCTCAGCTGGGCATTAGACTTATAATCAGGAGTCTACACCACAGCAAGGCCTACCTCTGTTTTCCTCAGCATCCAACAATTTTGCCAGTGGCCTTAGAATGTCAGCACTGGAATTACTGGACTGTAGGAGCTCTGACTTCTCATACTGCTGAAGAACCATCATCTATGACTGCTAAAAATTTAGATACACTTAGAACATCCGAGATCTGAGCAAGACAGGGAAAGGTATTAGACCAAAAAAATTCCTAAACAGCCCTGTAGTTTTTTTATTTCTTATAAAGTCCAGTCCAAGGAACCTCCAGCCAGTAAATCTCACTGTGCAAGCAGCAAGATGCCCTTACATCAACTGCACTGGCTGTTCATTCCATTTAATTTTTTAGCTGAAATATCTTCTTAAGAAATAGATCATTGCCTTGGAGACCCAGACCCTTGATCAGCAGAAAGATAAACAGCAAAACAGCAGCAGCGTTTAGTTCTTGCTAGGATGAATATAACTGAAATGACTCACTTAACCATGTTTGTGGTTTTTTCTTGTTCCTCTGGAATGGCACACAAATTGATCTCATAGGTCTAACTACAGGACATTTAATTCTTTCAGTCCAGTTTCTTGAGAGAAATATTAACACTGAGTTTCCACATATGTGTATCTTTCAGATTTCATTTTACAATAGTGTGTGCTGTCTAAACTCCAATGCTTTCATCTCTGATAGCTATGCAAAATCACACTATTTCATTAAATTCCCAGCTTTAATTAGCCACCTGGGGACCTTGGCCAAAAAGTTGGTAATGTCGGCCAAAAATAAGTGTTAATGCTTAGTATAGCCTTCACTCTATTTCATAAAGATTTTTTTTCCCTCAAAGCATCCAAAAAATGCAGACATGCAAAATACACCCAAGAGCAAAATCTGTAATGTTTTCTAAAGGAATATGTCTCTGCAATAATTTTCATCACTTTAAACAGCATTGCAATGGGACAAACTGTCTGAAAGTCAATCAACAACTTCTCCAATATTCTAGGAACCTGTGCTCCTCAACAAGTTAAAAAATAAAAAAAAATTAAAAAATCTGAGTGCAAAGAATGTTTTCAGGGAAACAAATAAACAAAAGGTACCAACCCCAAACCAAACCAATCAAACCAAACTATTTTATGATATACAATTCATTCAAAACAAGTAATTTATATGAAAGAGGAAAGTCTCAAAAATACATTTTAAAATTTAATCTCACACACATTATAAATAAACATCTTCACCTAATCTTCTAGGCATGCACTGGGTAGAATATTACCATCGTCATTACTTGAAAAAAATATTTTTGTTTTTAACAAATCATCTCTTTCTCCTTTATAAATAGTCCACACCCTTACAAAGAACTCATGTATGTGAGCAAGGAAACAAATCTTAACATTTGACTAGGCACTCTGGATCTCAGTAGCTAGTCATGCAGAAGACCTGATCCTCTAAATCCCAACCATGTGAATGTCCATACTGAACTCCATCCCTTCAGTAAGACTCTGCAAAACTATTCACAACAGTTCAGTTCTCAGTGCCTTAAAAATGACATTATATGGAGGTGCTTTATTGAGTCACAACTAAACCAGCCAAGGGTAATTCTTCAAAATTCAGATCTAATTCCACTGAAATCCATAAGCTAGCATTTTATTAAGAGATGAGAAAAGCTAAGCATTGTTTCTGGTATTTTCATGGAATACAAATGTATTTGCTATTACCCATCTATCAACCTGAAAAACAAAGATGGGTCAGACTCTAACAAACTATGAACATCACAAGAGATGTTAAGAGAGTCACTGACAGACACATTCCTGACACAAATATGCAAGGACACTGTTTATTCACTTACAGCCCGTAGATGGATTTGTCTAGGGAAAACAGGCATTATCATGATAAGAAAACCTATACCTGTGACAGGCTGAAATTTTCATATGGTAAAGAAAACATAACACACCTCAACCAACAGCAATTTTTCTAAAAGAAAGCTCTCATGTTTCACTGCTGAATTGATTTAATAAGTTAGACTCTAGTCCCTGTAAGTTTTATAATATGCTAATAAAAACTAAGTAGTGTCTTTCTGTGCTGTCATTTGCATTTAAAACTTTCATGCTGGTTTTTTTTTTCCAATCCAGTAACCTAAAGAATTATTGGAAACCAAAACATCTTTTAAGATTTGGAATGTTTCCTTAGGCTTTTTTATTTCTTTTTTTTAATTAATACAATTATCTCAATGATAACAAACTAAAGAATACTTTAAATAACATAAAAACAACTATCCCAATCATTAAGAAATTAATTACTTTGATATATCCAGCATGTCTAACAGAGTTCAGCTTCAAAATAACTTTCATTCTTTCTTTCTTGATGGCGAAAAATTATATTGGGACTGATGCTTTTTTTAATGAAGTGGAAGAAGTTCAGAAGCTAGACTGCTGTTACATTGCAGGCCAAATCATTCATCTAGCTTCATGCCCTGATATAAAAAGGCAGGGAGTAGTGATCATAACCACCAGAAATAAAAAAAAAAAAAAAAAAAATTAAAATTTATTAAAATATAAAGTAATAACATTTTATAAGCATTTTGCCTTTATGAAATCCATTGAATGCAAAACTGCAAAGCCATCTCATCATTGTACACACTGATTTTTTTTCTGTGAGACCCCACTGACTGGCAAACATGCCATGTCACAGCAACCCAGATCACAGCTATTCATTGCCACTGAATTACCACTAAAGAAAAAGGAATTTTAGTATATTCCCAACTCTATTACTCACTGATTACATAGCTATTTCAGCTGTACTCAAAGGAGCAGGTTTGCAGCCCACAGAGATCTGTAAGTCTCAAAAAAACAGAAAGTGATCCTATTGCTGTGTTAGTAATATTGAAAAAAAAAAAAAAAAGCCACAAAGTCAAATAACCTTTTTTTTAAAATTCTTCTTCCCCTAGCCCAACCCTTTAAATCTTAGTATTTCAACTGTTTGGAGGCTACTTTCAGATCTCCTAGGACTGATATTATGACAGTGTTTCATCAGTCTGACAACAATTTTGCCTCAAAATGCACCACAAAACAATATTATTGTCCAACAACTCTGCGTGGTAGAAATAAAGCAAGTGTCACAGAAGTCACTGAAACATTTCTCACCTCAAAGACAAAAATGTGGGAGGAAGGGTTTACCTAACACACAATCTGGGAAATTTTCCAAAATCTTTATTTAAGAAGTGTTTAGTCTGACACAGTTCCCTCCAAAGCCCTAGAGAGATGCTGGAAATATCCACGTGAGGATAACGCATGAATGAGAAAGACGTACTGAAATCCTGCTCCAAACTATGGTTCATGTCACTTTGTTTCAACACATATCTGCACTGCAACCACTGAAACTCCAACACAGTGCACTGCACTACTGTCTTCCTCAGCACATTCTTACTGGATGACACTTTACATGAACATGTGTGAAATTCATACCAGAAGACTCATCTGTCACACATCTCTCTTGTACACCCAGGATTGGTGGGTGTTTTCTTCTGATGTTCTTTCAAAAAAAAAAAAAGAAAATAAAATACTGCTGATGACAGGACACTAGATGAGAAGGATATTTGATCTGATTTAATACAGCAATTGCTTGCTCAGCGATTTTATTAATTGAGACCATTAGCAATAACTGTAACCAGTAACTGGAAATAATCTGTTGCCTGAAATTTGCAAGCAAGGAGTTGCACTCCTGCTACTGGTCCATCAGGTCCTTTCCAGCCGTAATTCAGGCAAGCTTTTTTTCTTTAAAAAGCCACCTAAACAAATAAAACATCCCCACACAAACAAAACAAAACAAAAATGCAAAAAAAGCCCCACCACCTCCTGACTCTGTCCAGTTTTTCTCTGCATCCAACTGCTCCACAGCGTGTCCAGCTCAGCCTGACAGCAATCAGGATCACACCTCCTCTGCAGCACTCCATGATTCATTGCAATTTCCTTCTGAATCAAATCTTTTGACTGCAACTCCTGGCTCACCCTGGAAGTTCTCAGGATCGATCCAGCCATTATCATTCAATACATAAATCAAGCTTTCCATGCTTATCCAGTAACTTCTTCAGACCTCCAAATAAATCAGGTACACTTTGTATGATTTCTTGTTTAGACATACCAACTTCCCCTTATTATAAATTCAGCTCAGAGCATTTCAATCCAGTCACAATCATGCTGTTCAGGCACGCCGCTCCTGCACTGTGAAAGCAAACAATACGAGTGGAAGCAGTGGTTCCACCAACAGCCCAATTCCTAAATTTAGTTCCCCTGTCTCTTTTCAGTCACAGCTTTTTGAGGGCAAGCTGTGCTATCTCACAGTGATTCTTCACTCACACACCCCTCCACCGTACACAGGGGATCCTGACAGCCCTGCACCCAGGCAGGCACCAACTCCCCAGAGGGCTCTGGGGCTGCTTTATTCACACGTTCAAGAGGGAAAGGAACACGCTCTGTGGATCTTCCCCCCTGGGGAAAACTAGAGGAGGCAGCAGGTCTGGAGAAGCATAGGAAATATTAATGTGTCTTGAAACCAGTAACCATGAAATGAAAAAACAGTCCCTTATGTTCTCTCTTCCCCAGAGCTGTGGTGTCACACCCAACCCGATCCAAAGTGGGTATCTTTCCTTCAGAGAGGTAGAGCTGTTTTCACAGCCAGTTCATTCTGCCTATCCGTTTGCTTCAGTGGGGTATTTACGCTCCAGATCAAATCCCCAAAAAATCAAATCACTGAGAAATTACAAAATATCCTTCCTTATTTAAATAATCCATTTCTATTATTTTAACCTCTGCATGCCTTTAAGCAAACTGAAAGGGAAAGTACAGAACTGAGCAGACTCAGTAGTGAGTAGGATAAAATGAACAATGACACATCGTCTTGTCCCAGGATCCTGTTTGTATCTTTTTATTTTTAATCACTATGATTTCTGCTTCTTTCATAATACATTATTATTTTAAAATTTTTTCCTAAGAAAATAGAATTTTGAGGAAATAAAATTTCTACTCTAATATTTCTTAAATGAAATGAAATTAAAAAATCTAATTGCAAGTTTAAAAATTCAAAACCACTCACATAATCAGATAAATCTAAATAATCCCTTCCCAAATTGTCATCTCTTTCAAAATGTTTAAATGCTAAAATACTGGTTCTGTTCACATAGCAAACGGACTATAACAGAAAGACATGTCAACAATCTGCCTGTTATCCAATGTGACAACTGTGTTTCTCACTCAGAATAACCAGTCTCTCAGAAGAGTAATGTATATCACAGATTCTCTCAGTTTTCAGTAGTACACTATCTCAATTTCTCCTGGGAACTTATCTTTGAACAACATATCACTCTGCCCTTGGAACCATCAAACTGACATTTGACAAAACTGTGGACGGCTCGTAAGTTAAATTTAAAACTCCCTTAAACCTTGCCTCACACATCTCATTGAGCTGCAGCCTCCCACAGAAAGAGTTAGAAAGGCCAACATCAGAGGCTGGTGGGAAACTTTCTAGCACTGGTCAGTATGTTACACATGGAAAAAATATCCATCTCCTCTTTATCTGCAGGTGGAAAGGCTTGGGGAGTGTATAACCTGATGTAACCTAAAGGCAGGGGTGGGGGGATGTCACTGTACTGACTGCTGTGCTCAGAATATTCTTGGTTTGTAAAGGCAGGTGCACAGGGCAGGATTATGCCAATGTATTGCATTTCCTTGTTTGTCACCAGTATCGACAGCCTGCCACGTAAATAGAATAGATGCGGTATTTTTCTAATCATTATAACCTCATATAAATACGGACAAATAAAATAACAGCTAAAAACATACTGATCAGCAGAAATAACAGAAATTAACAACCTGTTTCCTAAATTAAATTTTGACCTTAATGAAGATTCAAGCTGAGAAAACTTAACACTTCACTGAATTCCCACAATAAACTCTAATCATATACTACAACTTCCCCAGGACTCTAGGGATGAAAATCGGCAGGTTTATGAGGACAGTTTGCTTCAACGAGGTCAGTTGGTTTTTTTAGGTCAATAAAACATAACAGAAATTGCACCTCCAACCGCTGAGCAAATGTTTCTGCATACCAATCACTGAATTCCAGTGAAATCAACCATAATGACAACCACATAGCATAATACCTTTCTTTAAGCTCTCTCAGGCTAGAGAGATTTTTCAGTCGATGTTGGGTATGCTCTGGTAGAAATGCAGAGTGGTCACATTCAGACAATAATTTCATCAGAGCCAACTCCAGAGTAAATGCATTTAATTAAATTGTGGAAGAAAGAAATACTCCAAAAAATTGTTGAAGTATTTTCATAATCCAGGTGTAATAACTATCCATTTAAGCACATCAAAATGCGCTTGTAGTAGATAGACAATTAAAAAAAAGTGTTCATCCTATTCATTACTTCAATCGATAAGCCTCAAATTTCCAAACCACATTTTTTCAGCTGGAAAGGAACTTGCAATTGTGACATGTATCAAAACACATCAGGGGACAAAGAACTCTTGTCTTGTCAATCTTCTCATAATGAACCATCTTTTCCATACAGTTCAAAGATGTCCCTGTCAGGAACTTCTGACATGTCTGAACCCTAAAATGTGAACTGTGCTAAGTTTTGAGACTAAGAAACCAAAACTCTCCCAAGTTCTCCCAAGCTCTGCTTCTACACAAATAGAGAACACTGTGCTAAAAGCATGCATTGAGAGAAAAATTATGAAAACTTCCTAACTGAACGTATCCTAAAGGCAGATTGGACAACTGTCATGATGCAAGTCAAATGTGCTGCATGGCAACCTGGAACCATATTGGCAAATGCAACACTAAGGAAGCTGAAATACATCTGCAAAGTTTTTGCAGATTATACCCTCCTTCAACTGCAGTTTGATTCATCTACGAAGAAACTTTCTACGTGGATAATTATGTCATCCAAACAATATACAGTTACTAGTTTCTAAAACACCAAGTAGAAGTTTTAAGACTTTGCTATCTTGAAATTTAAAGCCATTCATAAGTATGAGAAAGAAAATAAACATCAAGGCCTACTGAGAGAAAAAAATTTCAAATAGATCAATTTTTCCTTTCAACAAGCACCATAAGACACGTAGTAATATTTGAAAAGTTTGCTCAAACAGTGTGCAAGCACAAACACCAGCTAAACTAATCTAAAACCTGGAGCAAAGAGAAACAGGAATCTGACTAGATGAGGTTGGATCCAAACACAGCATATAAAAGATACAGACACCAGAATCTGGTCAGCACAAACAGCTAAAACTTGCACAGTCACTGCAACTCCTCCTTTGCAACAGCAGTAAAAGGGGTGATGTCAAAGTATTAAGAATAAGTCTCTGATCTCAGGTATAAAATCTCTCTTGTTACTGGACAATACATTACCTACTGGGTTGGGTTATCTACTAAAACTATTATTCTCAGTGTTGAGCTCCCAAAACAAAGATAATAGAAGCAAAACTGAAAGAAAAAAATCTTCATACAAAACAACATATGAATATGTTGTTAATTAACATTTTTTTCTTACAGGCTTTTGAGAAAAGCATTCACTTACTGTAAAGTTTCTGATCTAGAAACAGAATGACCAAAAACTTCACAGTAGGGATAAGCAGAATAAAGACAACATAATACAAACAGAAGTTCTTTATATGAAATCAAAATGGCCAAATAAATGAAGCGTCAATGAAAACCTTCATTGTGGAAGGAGCATTAAGTAGGAGAGCAGAAAATACTGACCTTGAAGTCAAGCTGGTTGAAGTAGGGATGAAAGCAGCAGTTTGGAGAAAAACAGATAGGGAGGAAGACAGCAAAAGAGAATAAAGGGAGGAACACATTAGTTCTTTAAAAATATAACAAGCAGGTGTTATATTAGCAGATAATTTAAAAGAAAGCAAAAAAGAAAAAAAAAAGAAAAGGAAAGGGAAGGAAAAGCAAGAAGTAAAACAAAATTTCTGAAGAGCTATATCCTTGCTGTGCACTGGAGAGAACAGAAATTTTAAAGTAAAATAGCATCTTGTCATTTGTGAATGGTGGAAAGCCATCCATATTTATAACCATTCAAATGCATGCACACACTAAACAGAAAAAATAAAATTGGGTGAATATTGACAGCATTTGCTGCAACACAAATGTCTCATCATATACCAAAAAGCCTTTTATTTGAACTAACATAGGCTTGGTGACCCTCATTCTTCAAGCATTCCCAGGGAAGCCAAAGCAGCTGAACAATTTGGCAGCTTGTTCAAAGATACCATTCAGAAGTTCACAAAGCACTGTACCTAATAATCAAAGACAGAGATTTGACCCCCACGCCCCCAGAAATGCAGCCCCTCCTAAGGCTGACAGCAAATTTTTAATTCAGTATGAAGAGTCAGATGAATACTTCAGCACTGAAAATACTCTGATGCTTGACAACTTCAAATTTGTTAAAGTTGTAGTCATTATCACAATGTTTTATTCCCATAAACTGGGTAAACTGAGCTTTGGCTCCACCTCTTCCCTTCAATAATGAGCCAATGAAGTAGTCATTGCAAGAAGGAAAAAGTAGCAGCACTTCATAAAATGTTACAGCAATTTATGCTCCACCTAAACCCCTAGAAAGGGGAATTTGAACATCAAGTTCATTCTCTAGGGACACCAACAGGTGCCACAGTTAAATACAGATCTTTTGGCAATCGTTATACAAAATAAGGAGAGAGAAAAGAAAATAAATTTTAGGGACACCTAAAGTGAACCTGATTAGTAAGAGAGGTTTGATACCCACTTGCAAAACATATTTCTCTGTTCACCCTTATATTGTCAGCAGATTGCCAGCCTTAGTCAACCAATCAACAAGTTCAAGCCTCTGATTAGGCATGTTGGAAAGCAGCCATAAGGCTCCATTAGCAAGTAATAGCAGTAACTCCTGTCATTGAAATCAAAAATAGATAATTTTTATGTTAATTCTTTTTCCTTTTCCTAGTTTACAATAATTACCTTATATATACTGTGTGCATAAGAATTTGGAATTAATCTTGAAAGCTGTACATAAATTGAATCAACTGAGAAATTGCACTAAAGTTAATAGAGCACAGAAAGAAATCTGAAAGCATGATGAGTCCCAAAATTCCAGCATCCTACTCCTCTCCTTAGCTGGTCATTCCCCAGATATCATCCTGTAAGCATTACAGAAGCACTTAAAGGTTCATAGCAAGGTTTAACTACTTCACCATATTCTAAGTACAGTGTATCCTCTTCAGAAACTCTCTGTCTACTCAGCAGTATATTATTTTCTAAAAAGTTATTTCAGGATCAACACCCTGATCAACAGTAACACATCAGAAATTTGTGTCCCAAAATTTCACTGGTAAGAGTACATAGAATTAAAAAAAAAAAAAAAAAATCCAAATCCAAAAATAGAAAGTTCTGTCCACTGCATAACCCATTAGAGGGTTCTCAGACAATAAGAACAGGTTGTATGCTGACAGGCAATATCTCTGGATCCCTTGGTTTCTTGCTTCTTTGTAATCATTGTTTTGTAACCAATTCTCAATTTAATTCAAATAAGTCTCTACCAATTATTTACCTCTTTTAACATAAAATATTCAAATCAAATTAAAATTTACAAAAAAATTAAGATCACAAGGTTCAGCGCCTCATCACGATCTCTTAACAGCTATTTTAATATTCAACAATTCAACACGTGAGTGCTACTGAATAAATGTCTTAAGATTACCTTGAACAAAAGTTTAGCATGCCTACTATTGAGTCAGGTGTCACAATAATTCCGTAGGTTTTTCAGTTACTATTTCTTTAAAACCATTTTAAAATGGGTGTCAAAACTAGAGTATTCTAAATGTTTTCTGATGTGGTGAGAGAGGCAACTCCAAATTGAACTTGTCCTCATGAAAACAATCAGTTCTACTTTGAGTACAAATCTTTTTTCACTTTAAATTTGAGGTGTCCATTTTCACGATGCTTAAGCATTATTAAACTTTGCCAAGTGTCTGCAGAGAAAAACAAGTTTTGGCAGCAGATAACTGTGAAGGTTCATAAGTCATTGTCAGCAAAAGGTGCTCTACACCTCTTCCCTTCCAAGCTGGATGTTTTCCATCCCCCAAGGTAACATTCCCACAGATCTTCCCCTCTTTCCTGGTAATACTTCTCATTGGGACAGAGCATTCCTCTGTCTTGACTGGAACTACAGCAATGATCACAACGAGATCAGTTAAACTTCTCTTCTGGAACCACAGAACACTTTTTTTCTGGCTTTATCACAATAAAAACAATTATATAAATCATTTGAAAATATAAACCTCCAACTTTCATTCAAATAAGAGTGGTTAAGCAGAGGAAAGGAACAAAGAAATCAGAGGCTCATAAATAAAGAGCAGCAAACCACATGGGAGAAGGTTCCAAGAATTATTTAATTACAAAGAGTGTGAGACAACTGATCCCAAAGCCCACCGGTCTCCATTAAGGAAAGACTGCACAACCTTTCCAGAAATAAGACAATCACTGCCTGCTTGACATCAGAAAATATTCTTCTGAAGCAGGCAAAGTCTATAGGAACATGGAGAAATAGTTACAACTATTATTAAATAGTCATGAGACAGGTTAGAAATACTTACCAATACTTTTCAGGACCTCTTAGAATCAGTGATGATGCTCACAGTGAAGAAACACGTGGGGACAGTTTTGATTCACCAGTTACTAGACAGGATTGTTACCCAACATGGTTTCCTGGAAGGATTGCTGTCCCTGTAAATTGCACATGACTTTTCCTACATATGTTCTCTTTATGAAGACTATTGAAAAATGAAAACCTTAAATTGTTCCAAAGTCGGCAGACAGGAGATGCAGTTCTCAAGCAGCCTTTTTTTTTTTTCATTTCTGATTCAATTTTACAAGGCATAATAAATATTCTGTTAAAAAACATAGTATGCTCTGAAATGAAGATCAGTGAAGCAAAAATGCTACTCAGTGTAAGACAATACAAACATTACCTTTCTAACTCAGCAATTTTCTTATCTTTGTCATTCTTCTCATTCTCTACTTCCTTGAGTATTTCTAGGAGTCTGTCAACCTCAGCCTGAGCTTTGCCACATTCTTCTCTATAGTACGATGCCTCTTTGTCGAGCTGTTTGATTCTGTCTGCAAATTCTGGGTTCAGCCGTGCCTCCTCTTCAGCCTCATGAGCCTTCAGAATCAATATTTAAAAAAAAAAAAAAAAAAAAAAAAAAAAAAAAAAAAAAAAAAAAAAAAAAAAAAAAAAAAAAAAAAAAAAAAAAAAAAAAAAAAAAAAAAAAAAAAAAAAAAAAAAAAAAAAAAAAAAAAAAAAAAAAAAGGAGAAGGAGAAAAGGAAAAAAAAAAGGATGACAATAATTTCAATAGCTTTAAGAGCTTTACTTCTTCAGTCTCGGAGTTCAAGTTTTCATTAAAAAGGATTATGGGTATTTCTGTCCGATGACACTCTTTCCTACAGAAGCATTATAAAAAGAAATGAAAATATCTTCATAGTCAAAATCTATCATCCTGAGGGGGGAGGGGATTTATTAAGGTTTCTTAAGGTGGACTTTTTTTACATATTAAAGTGACCATATTTTAAGGGTGTCCTTTATCAAATTTAAAAAATCTCCTTGTAGTTCATTCAATTCACGTTAAACTCTTAAAGTGTTTTAAATATATAGGCAATTCTTAACAAATCATATTCTTTTTCCCCATATATATACATACACAATTTGCCCATGTATATATATACAAAACCAGATATATATATATACACATTGTATATATCTGTATCGCCAGATGTCTCAAATGCAGTTCGATACCAAGAATTTAAAAGAAAGAAATTGGTTTTTATGCAGTGCTGTTTTGAAAAGGCAAACCAATAAACTAAAAAAAAAAGCTGCTTTCAGCAGACATCTTACCCAATAATCCTTTTTGTCTCATCAGTAATACTTAACCTGAAACATCAGAGGAACAAGCCCATTGGTGGAAACAGCACAAACCTGGCAAACACATGCATGGATGGGTGGCAGTGTCACAGACCAGAGAGAAGGCGATGAACACAACAACAGTGCAGAGCCCAGTCCAGCTCCCACCAAACCTCGTGGCAAAAACACCAATTAACTTCAATGGGAGCAGGATCTGGCACCAAAGTGCTTTAAACTGTTGGCTGGAATAATCACAGACAGATGGGAACAACAATGCACTGCAATGCTTAGCCTACCCCTTGCTTCCCATTATTCCTAATTGGCATCTTGAAAGAGCAGGCAAGGAAAAAACAAGGAGTTTAAGGCAGTGCACATTAAACATAGAAAATTCAGATAACATACAGGATATTTTCACAGAAATTCATGATATTTAGAAACTAAAGGTCCTCCAACTATCTTATTACGCAGAGAAGACGTGGACTTACTTATCCTTCTTAATTTCAGGGAATAGACAATGCAAGCAAGCAATGAAAGAAATGCAGATCAAAATGAAACATGCATGTTTAGGAAAGAATTAATATCAACTACAGATATTAGAAGGTTCATATTCTTTGCAATGGATAAAATCTTCTGTATAAATAAAAAACAAGTCTGAGTTTACCATAAATATAACAAATAAATTGAAATTACTGGGGAAGAAACTTAGGGGGTTTGCATGTAACATATCATTTAAGCATGAGGATAATAAGAAAAAGATAGTAGATTTGAAGTTTTATATATCCTACTTGACATTTTTATTTAGAGAAATATTTCATTTACAAATGAAGCCAAGGGAATGACATGAGGAGCTCTTAAAACTACTGGCCTTGCTCTTCAAATTCTCTGTTTTGGATAATAACACATGCTCCAGTACTGAATGCAGAAGTTTTCTCACACAGAGCTGGTTTCAAGGTAACATTCAAGGAGTATCTTGATTTAACAGTTCGGGTGAGATGCTAGGAACAGATTCCTTTTCAGCCGCATAGTATTCCTGCTTTAACAGTAAACTTGGATTTATTTTATATCAGCTGTTAACTGTATCAAGAAATTTACTTTCAACTAACTTTGTAATTTTGAACTCATTGTAATACCCAGACTCAGGGCCAATTATTTGAGAGATTGCACCAATTTCCAGCTGCAAATCACTTCAATTATCCATCAGGGCTACTATATTACAGACAGTTTTATCACTGTGTTATTTTCCAAGGAATAAAAATAATTGTATAAGATACTAAGAAACTTGTGCAAAAAGTATGTTTGCATGCTATTGTTCAGATTTCTCCTACTTTCCTAAGGGTAAATCCAGAATTTCACAGTTCTCCTCTACAGGCTGTCATTCGTCCCTGCCACCTCTCCTTCCCTTCCTTCTATTTTAGCATATAATTAACCAATTTACCAGCCTTGCTTCCATCATTTCATAAAGAGGAAAAATACTCACCTTCCTTCCTCTACCCAGTCTTCACTTTAGCATAAAGGAACTCTCAGCTTCAGCCCAAACCTTTTTTCCCCACACACTCTACCCTGGTCTTAACCCAGGGCAAGAAGCAATGGAGAAGAGAGAGAAGCCTTTTTTCTTTTTTTTCTATGAGGAAAATACAGAATTGGGCAAGAACACAAAAGCGTCCTTAATGCAAAGGTGCCAAATGTTCTACTCCCACAGAATATCCCTGTCACAGCAGCTCAGAAATGTACTGACCACATTACCTGCTGCACTATTGAGAAGTAAATCATCACTTGGAATAACAGATATGCTTTTATTCCTCAGTTTAGCCCTTTAATCTTTGCTCAACAGCATGGTAAGGAAATCAACATTAAGTTGCAAAAGTGTTTTCAATTTTTATGTTTTCTGTGGTACTCCTGCTGTCCCACACTGCGGGATGTGCAGCCAGAAGCTACAGGATGTTCACATGAATCAGAAAGTCTCTGCCACTTATTGCTGTCCTTTCTTCTGTATTCTTCTTTTTTTTTCTTTTTATTTCTGTCCCCCTTTTTCTCCCTAAGTCCTCTGTTTTCTTGGAGAGACCATATTTTCTGGTTTTATTGGGCTTGTATGGGGAAGAGTGACTGGTCCATGTGTACCTTTGAGCTCTCTTAATCTGCATCTGCAAATGATAATTCCTGTGTGTGCAGACTAGGTTACCTGCAAACTAGTTCACCTGGTTTATGCTGATTTTTCTGTCAATCTTATGACTGCATTAATGTATGTTATTTTTACAATTCAATAAAAAATAGCATATTACTCTACCGTTAGAATTTCATAAATTTTTACAATAGTTATGTATCTGTTCTGATATTTGCTTAATGAGTATTACAAATACTTTAGAATTAAATTAACATTTCGTTATGTAAACCACAAATTTCCTACAGAAACACCATAAAAGTGTGGCACAGACATGCAACATGAATTTAGTCTATTAAAATCTTATGGTACAGTCATACATGCATTGTTTTGCATAGCAGAAATGGGTGGATAGATATTGTGTTTAATTTTTAAAGCTTCAGATACAAACATACACAGAAATCAACCAAATACTTGATTTAAAAAAAAAAAAAAAAAAAAGAACAGCAGAATTTACATGCAAGAAATTACTTTGTAAGATCCTTCAAATTTTATCACTTTTAGTAATAAATAGATAAAAAAAATAGACTGCTGTCATCTTAATTTCTTTGTGTCCTTAAAATTCATGTGGGCTTTAACTTCAGGGATTGCTATAGGTAATTTAGAGAGGATTCTGCCTGTACCTTGGAATTTTAATCTGACATTGCTCTGATGGAGGATTTAGGAAAATTTAGTCTTTAGTAATTCAGAAAAAGATTCACCTGAACTCCAAAGGGCAGCATTATATTTTCATTACAGTCCAAAGACAATAATGTAATTTCTTATAATCAATTTTGCACAAAATTTCATTGGGTATTTCAAAAAGTTCACCTTTCAAAACATGAAGAAATATCCACTACTATTCCTGTCTTACTCTCACAGGTGAACAAACTGGAAATCATTTGCTATAGAGTATGCAGGATTTACACCCCTTTTGTATCCTCTCCACTTTGGCACACAAGTGTACATAAGAATAAAACACTTCTATCCACTGCTGTATTTAAGAAACACTGGGTTCAGCAAAAAGGTAAAGTCTTGGAGTTGATACCTGTGTGACACAGCAGAAAAAACACATTCAAACAGCAAAAAAATACTATATTACTGCATGGGCTAAAAGTCTACTCAGTGACTGGCTGCTATTTCTCTGTCACATCTAAACAAAAGAGCATGAAAATTTCAGTATTTTCAGATTACATTGACATCTGAGTTTTTTAGAACTTTAGAATTTTTAGAACTTTTTAGAATTCTCAAGCAAATTTTAAAAAAAAAAGGTCAATAAGACATTCTGTTAAATAAAGTATCATAATGATTTTGAGTGGAAAAAAAAAAAAAAGGTATCAAGTAACTGCTATCATGCCATCCCAAAGACAGAAGAGAAATCTTGGCCTTGGGGAACACAAAGAAAATTCTGCCATTCACTTCAATCAAATCATGATTTCATTTCAAGGTCTTGGTTGGTTTGGAGTGAGAAGAGCATCATTGCTATTTCCATTGTTAAAAGTAGATTGATATATAAGAAGAAGAAGAAAGAAGAGGAGTAAGAAAAGTTTATTTAACAAAATCATCTTGGGAATATGCCATGATTGCTGCCTGGTGCCAAAGGAAAAGGATCTCACATCCATTATTTTGGAACTGCCAACAGGCTGTCCTTTGGAAAATTAAGCACGTAAAGGCAGGGGAAAAAATTCAGAAAAGGACTGACTTTGGAATACTGCACACAAACAGACTAGGAGGGAACAAACAAATTCTACACAGCAGAGTCGCTAGTACTGAGATAATGGCCGGCAAGGATTTATGAAAATCAAGCTAAAAACTGGAAAAGACAAGCACAGTAGGAGTGCAAATGATATGAATAAAAACATAACTGCCACAAAGGTGAACCAAGATGATACAGAAAAAAAAGGAGGATTGTCATTCTAAGGGACAAGCTCTGCCACCAGCAGTGTGCTGGAGGAGAGAGGGGATAATATCAGGTTTGATGCTACTTACAGTTTATCACTGAATTCTAAGACCAGTTAAACAGCAACTTTAAAAGTAAACACAGCACATTCTGAGGGACTCTCTTCCCCATATGTAAGTCATGACATACCTATTACGTGGTCAGAAGCTACGAAACCGATCCACAACAGAGTCCAAAGTGGGAATCCTGAGCCACTGACACTAATGGTAAAATTCCCATTGACTTCAGCATTGGCAATACCTCCCCTAATGCACAGTATCACATTACTGCAGCTACAAACCCACTTCTTCCACATGTACTATCCCAATTACATGCTAATTCTGACTGTGATTACTATGTAAACTATAGCCTGTAAATTGCTGCTACAGTGACATCATTTTTTCTGCCCTGTGATGCTCAGAGCACGTTAAATGTCACAGTCTCTGCCAAAAAAATGGAAACTGTTCTTTGCAGAGAGAATGTTTGTTGCTGTTCTTCCTCAAACTGAAAAGGAGTACAAGCGAGTCAGAAGGGGAGATATTGTGCAATTAAAGCACACATTGGCAAGAATATTTATGCTACACAAGCCAAAGCAATACTGTGCTTTTGCAAAATCTGCCCTTTGCATTCAACATTTTATATTTCAGCATTTTCTTTGCTTAAATATAAAGTTTCCATGTTCCTAATATATATATATGCTGAATGTATACAGTCTTTCATGAGTAGAGCTGATCTGTTTTAGTCATATGGACTTTTGGAAATACTACCAGTCATTTCCTACATGCTGTTATTAACTTAATCAACTCAGTCACTGAAGATAAAACTGAACAAATTAGGAGTTATTTAAGTTTGAAGGATCAAATAAAGTACTGCAGAAAGAGGAATTAGAAAAGCAAAGCCAAAAAACCCAAAATTAAAATAAATAAAATCGGCATGCTTTTTCTAATGGAGAAGTTGAGGACCTAAAGGCTAGAGTGTTTGTTTTCTCAGAAACACAGTATGCACCTATAAAGGCATTTCATATTCTTCAAATGGCCTTAAAGTCCACAAAGTTCATTTATTTGGATATAATGAATATAGCATAGTGAGCACCAGGAGTGTTCTGCAAAGCTCCACAGAGGAAGAGCACAACACAGTAAGGGGATGGATCCTCATGCTTTCATATGTTACAGCGGGCATTTGAAAAAGGAACTTACTGGATTGTACATCTGATTGAACAACTGTTCAGCTTGCTACATTGCAAAGTTGGTAGGGAGTGAAGCACAGACAGGAAAAGAAGGAAAGATCCAGGAAAACAGCATTAGCTCAACAAAACCAGTGCATTTGCACAGAACTTGTCATTTAAGAAAAAAAAAAGAAAAAAAAAAAAAGAAAAAAGAAGTATAAATTTAAGATTCTAAACATTCCTTGGTGAAAGTGAGAGGCACTGGGGAAACATAAATGTTGACTTTGGCTCCTAAAAAAGAATAGCTGGAGTAAGAAATTTAAGGTTTGTGTTACTTTCCCTTTCTCAAGTTAAATAACCCATGAAATAAAGAAAGGTGTCCACTTTTGATGATACATTAAGTGCTGGTCTCAAGCAATGAATCATGAGAAGTGCTTTTGGCTGAGGCTGCAATTTATCACCAAAGCTTCAAAGATGGTAATAATAAAAGATTAATTAAATTGTATCATTAAATTTATTACTTTCCTTTTGTTTAACATAAGACTGAATTTTCTATGCAGAATGACTTTCGAACACTACAGCTTGGCAAAAAGTACTTTAGGCAACTGCAAATATGTCAGTAAGCAAGTAAATTTAAGATAATGAAAAACAACAAAAGGAGGAAATTCTAGAGTGGATAATAAAGATTATATATACACATATATATATAACACTTTGCTACCTATTAGGTAATTCCTGCTGTTCTTTCACTAGTAGCAATATAAAGTAAGTCAACAAAAATCTCTGGAATTTTAGGGAAAAAGCATTGGCCATTCTCCGATATTTATGATTTTTTTTTTAATTATATGAATTTCAATCCATAATCTTTGTCACAAAAAGTTTAATAAGTATGTTTATATTTAAAACATTGATTTGTATAACAAAATGTAGCACAGTCACAGGAAGAATTACATTTTATAAATATTGTATTTATTATTTTTGAAATATGCTTACTGTGTAAAACAGTGGATTTAGAATCAGCATATTTTCTCTAGCTGAAATGCAAACAATCCAGTTACGCAATACTGAAAGATATTTGGATCTAATCAGACCTAATCAAAACCATTATCAATAAATTAATATTAGTGTATCCAAAAAGCAGAAAGCAGGGGAAACCAGGGAAGAGAAACTCTAAAAGGTGTTTTTTTATTTACAGATTTAGTTTGGACCTGCCTCTTGTGCACATTTTCTTTCAGACACAGCACTTCTACCATCAGTGCCCATGGAAAATGAACTCCTAGCACATGTGCACAGAACACTATCCATATATTCATTAGTATAACTTGTTAAAACATATAAATCAACATTGAACTGTAATTATTTTGCATTATGCATAATGGAAAGTATCTTCTCTATGATATTTTGAGAGAGGAGTAATGGGCAAACTACATTCAACTTTTTTCAATGAGACAGCTCCTTGGAGTCACTTTTAAAGAGAGTTATAAAATGTGCCTGGTCCTTCCAGCTCCTGTAGTGGTTAATGTTCATACCCAAGCACACTTATGGGACACACAGGTTAATTTACTCCCAACTATGTTGATGTCCCCTCCTACTCTAACTTAGACATGTGCAAGAGTAACCCAGATTTCTGTTTCAGTTCGTTTCCTAAAAAGTGAAAACACGGTGAAGTTGGTTTTCTGGGGACCAATTACTTTTAACACAGGATATTTACAGGTTTGAACATAAAGTATTTCATTAGAGAAAATGTGAATTGAAAATTACTGTTTGGAGTCTACTATCATTAACAGTCACTGTTTCTGTTCAATTAAACGTGCCCAGAAAGAAGGTTGTAACTCCATTTTATTGTGGAAATACCTGGTCTCCTACAAATGTGGAGTGAATTTCCATTGGGGCTTTATGCTGTATTTATGATATAATAAAACTATTATGTTTTCAACTTTCATTTAATAATCCTTTGTATTTATTCACAGGGAACATACTCCCTTTTTATACGAAAGACGTCCCAGACACTCTCTGACTTTTATAAGGGTTTATTTTTCCATGACTGTATGATGTGTTTATATGTACAGTCATAAAAGATTGACTTAGGACTTCAAGTCCTTCAAGAGGATTTTGATGAGGTTTTTTTAAGTGATCTGTGCTTTCAGGGTACCTTTAATTATTTTTTCTTAAACTAAGAAAATAAGATCTTTCAGATTGTAATGAAGTATATTTTGTAGTGAAGTGTAAAGTAAACAAACTTATTTTTTAACAAACAAACTAAATTACTTTCAGAAAAACCTTTTCTTTGGACATTTTAATTCTGACATTAGTAGCACTTATAAGCTCTCAGACATTTAAAATAGTTGTGTTTCCATGTGTATATGTCACTTGTATATGTTTATTGGAAAAGATTCACTTCCTCTCCACAACTAAACATCTAATGCAGGTACCTAATTGCACATATTCTTTCTGAATTAAAAAATAGTAGAATTATAAGGTTTACACTCTGATATCCTTTATACTTTGCAATACCTTCTTCACAGGTCAGGCTATTGAAACAAACTTAATCACTGAGCAGGATACTACTCAACCTGGGTAAAAAGAGTGTCAGAATATTATCCTCACAGTGGTAGCATCCACAGAACAAATATTATTTTCTGGAAAATGAAACATTATATCAATATTAAAAAAAAAATAACATTTGACATACACTTAGTCATGAATTGCAGAAGGCAAATGTAATGCCTAAACCCATCAAATATGTAATGAGATTGGTGTTGGAACAATGAGAGCAGACATTACCAAACAACACAGAGAAAAGGTCAAAGAAACAATGGTATCAACAAACTGCAAATCATTTAAGCAAAAACCAGTTTAACACAGTAATTTAATAAAACCATGTTATAAAATGCAGGATTTGCATGTTTTCCTTTAAATGCTTGCTTCCACTACTTGCTGAATAGAAATACTGAATTGCCAGCTGAGATAGACTTCGCATTATTTTCCTTAATTATCACAAACATGTGTTCACTTACAAAGCCAAAAAGATGTCAAAATAAAACCTAGCCTGAGTTTCCATTTTGGAAGCTGAATTTTTTGGACTAGGAAGTACAACATTTCTTGGACAAGCCTTTAATTTTTTTCCCATTCTGCAGACATTTCAGTTCACTTCTAAAAGTGGTAAAAATTCACATACACGAAAATTGCTGGTTTGATAATTTCTTTCTGCCCTTCTACTTTCTCTCCAATGTCCTGCTCCCAGTTCATCTACATGCTGCCGAGTCTCAGAATGCCCTCACAGAGGTAATTCAGGACAATTTCTGAGGCTCACTAGTGCCTTTGGTACAAACCTTGTGAGAAAAAGCAGTATTTGATGCAAGCATCAGCAAACAGCATAAGATGGGTAGATTTTAGATTTACTCCAGAAGAGTAAATAAGATCATCATTTCAAAATGAGGGTATGCGATGCTGATTTTCGTTTTGCTGGTTGTTTTAAGATGGAACTTACCTTTTTCAACTGTGCTTCCAACTTACTACACTCTTCTTTCTTTTGTTCTATGGCTATTTCTAAAGACTTAAGTTTGGAGTCTCTTTTCAGCCCTGCTGATGCCAATGAAGATGCATGTTCTTTGAGATCGATTAAACTAGACTGAAAAACGACCAAGAGTAAAAAGTTAATTCCTAGTCACCAGGACACTAACTTATTGCCAACTTAGCAATCACTTGGATCCTGTTCCCCCTCCCCTTCCCCAAAAAGCTGATGCAAAGATAAGCATTGATAGCAAAAGAAGCCATTTTGTGAATACAATCAACTGGAACCACAGGAGATAGAATGCAGTGACACACAGAAACATTCATTCTACGGACGAGCTGGGTCTGGTCTGGAGGTACAAACACTTTGAAATTTATTGCTCCAACTGACAAACAGAAACAGGAGCAGGAACAGAATATTTGAGCCCAGTGGAGGCTTAGGTAAAGGACAAAGTAGAGACAATGACACACAACTGTGTAAAACCTGAAGCAATACTTTATGTACAAACGAGGACTATGAAGAATGCTTAAGAAAACAGCAGTTCAGAAGCTGACCACTGATGTGGCAGAATTTCAGAATCTGAAGTGATTCAAGAGTAATCCTAATGCACTTTCATCATAATGACATAGATAGAAGAGCAGAGAGTTTATGAAAAGACTGACCTCTTTTTCTGTCAGTTCAGCTTGTAAAGCATTAACTTTCTCCTTCAGGTCTTTGTTTTCTTTTTTATAAGATTCAATTTCTTCAAGTCTTTCTCTGTCATCTCGATCCCTTTGCTCCTTCAGACGCTCTATTATTCTTTCCTAACAAGAGAAAGAATTGCAAAATGGAAAAGTTGGGAATCATTTTAAGAAAAGACCGAATAAAATTTCTTTGCATTATGCAGCACTAAGAAGAAAACAACCTTCAGAAGCAGAGGATCATTGAGTTAATGGTATCAAAGTCAATGCCAGACTTCTCTGGATTTCAAAATCTTAAGCCCGAGGTTTTAAATACTTGATAAGAGTAACACACCACAGAAATTTCACTGAAGATCTATACTGATGTAAATATGTTTCTTGATAGATACAGAAAGTTATTCATCTCAGTAATGTATTTTCCAACTGTGTCCTGGGCTGCCTCAAAAGCAGCCTGGGCAACAGCTCAAGGGAGGGGATTCTGCACCTCTATCCTTCTCTTGGGAGACTCCACTTGGAGAATTCCCTAATCTCTTGAATATTAACATTAAAATGCCAGCCACCACTAAGTTGAATAGTTTAATAACCATTCAGACTCCACCTAGTTATATGCAGACTTAGTTCTACACCAATTCCTTCTTGAAGATTTATTTACCCAAACGATTTTTTCATCTACAATGAATTAAACATAACACTATTTAATCTCTTTAATGAACAGCGTAACTTTTTTTTTCCTCAGTCAATCACAAAAGAAGACTAATTTATCTGTCAGCTGCATAAGGCTAAATGTCAAAAATGTGTTAAAAGGCCCTAATATACCATGTTTTACTTGATTAACAGCTAACTTGCAGAAATCCCAACAATGTGTTCTTGTTTCAGTCTTATTTGCATTGGCCAGCTTTCCTCATGCACTAATCTGGGACCTCACAGGTCTAATCTATTTGCACTTTATCACAGGAGCAGGAACTGAATTGCCCCAGCATATAGCTCTATTATCAGACATACTCCACTGCTTATCTGCTGTGTGCTGCTACAGTAGGACCAACTTTATAAATATCAGCTTCATGAAAGCAGCCTCTTGAGCTGCTTTGGGCCAGTCCAAGAGCTGAGATATTCTTTGAAAAGTTTCTTGTTATAACATCAAGGAAGCTGATAGCACTTTCGCACAGTCTGATTTTCAAACTTCTTTTTTTGTTTGCAATGCAACTTTTACTCTTTTTAAAAATTTTCAGTGCTTATGAAAGGCTCTGAACTTAAAAATAAATAATTGAATGAATAACTTTTGCAATTTAGTTCTAAATGCACTCAAATATGACTGAAGGTGATTTGTTTCTGATTCCTGACCAGAGAACAAATTATACCAGCAATACTGTCACAAAAATAAAAAGATTAAAAGGAGTCCATTTCAGGAAAATTTGAAGTTGTTTTATGATGCCTACATTAATTTCTCATTTAGTGTTACCAAGATACCTAATCACTAAATACGAAAGAAAAAGAAAATAGGAGAAAAATACTTGGAAAAATCTATTTTTGTAAAGTATAAGGGGACATATTTCCTAATCCAGAGCTAAAATCTCAATCTGAATATTTTTAAGAACAATGCAGGGAAAACATAAATGCTTGAACATTTGAGTTCTGGACTTTAAAAATAGCTTCATAATTCATTCATATCATATGATCATAATTTGGTTTTCTTCCAAAAGAAACTAAGAAAAGCAATTCAATTAGATTTCAGTGGGTTTTGGTTAACTAAAGTGGTATAAATAAATTTCATCTCTATTTTAAAAGAGCTTCCCATCATGCTCTACAAGTATCTTATTCATTATTTTTAAATTAAAATTCTAAAAAAACATTGAATTGACAAAGAATTAAGATAATGCCAAAAACTGAGCCTAATCTCAGAGTATAAAACAAAATTATATAGTTATAAAGTAGTTTTGATGCAATTTCTAGAGGGAAAAAAAAAAACACCACCAAAAAAACCCCTCAAATATATTTCCCATGGAATTCTGGTTTTCTTAAATGAAAGCACCATCCTTTCTTGACAGCAACAGCACATAATAAATTGATAAAAGTACTTATATTGATGTGCTTGCTAGTAAGAAACTCACTAAGAGTTCTTGGTTTATTCCATTTGGACAAACATCCTTTTCATATTTCTACCAGTATTTCCAGTGGAAATAGTTAATAACTGCTGAGAAAGTCTGGAGGTCTTAAGAATGCTCCTGCAGATGGGAATAGGGATAAGAAAGTTACTGGGAGCAGTTAGGATGAGCTGGAAAGCTGGACACAAAAAGAAATGAGACTCATCTGAAAACACACACTGTCACAGTATTTATCTGCCAGAAGACAGAAGAAAGCCAGGCATAATGGTCCATTGGGAACTTCTAGGACATGCCTGCTGGCTTCTTTCAGTGTGTCAGTATATCCCAGAAATCACACTTAACATCAAAAAACCTGCTCTTCAAAGTGTGGCCTTCAAGAGACTTACAGAGGAAAAGAAATTGTGGGAGATTTCTCTGTACAATAAACAATCAAAATCATACAGAGAGGTATCTTCACCTTGGGAACTTTCTCCTCATTGTGCCTCATGGTCTAAGATCAGGTGCCCTGCTTTTCAAAAGCTAATCTTAATTCTACCTGCAGTGTCACAGACCCACTGGTCACACATTCGAAGTTTAAAAGCCCATTTGTAGAAAAAGTCTATAATTTAAATAATTCAGTGTATCTGTTCCTTAGATTAACACAGTAATATAGAACGATAAGCATACCACTTACATATAGAGTCTCCCTCTTTATAGACAGACACACAACTTTTATAAGGAACAATCTCTCCACAAGTGATTGAAACAGTCACCAAAAACCACAGCACAACTCAGCTTCCACATCTCTCAAAAGCATTGGTTTACAAATGATACCATCACCTTCATCAGCTGTGAGAAGTCAGAAATCTCCATGGCAGAGGAAAAAAACCCATGGCATTCATTGTAAACCTGTCAGATCAGGCTGCAGACACCCCAGGAACGATGCCATTCCCAGCTGACTGCATGTAAGCAAAGTGACTACTTTGTACAGAATTCAACCTCAGGGATCCCATGTGAGTTCCAATCAATTCCACTTGGAAAAACCACTAATCACACTGATTCTTTCAAAAAGTGTCTGTTCATGTATATCCAATCCACTTGCAACTCTAAATGAAGCAGACGTGAATTACAAAAATGCATTTCAGAGAAGGATCTAAGTTAATCTAATTTTTCTAAAACATTAAAAGTATCATCATTTATTGGGTTTGAATTTTTATTTCAGGTATCAAATAAAACAACACAAAATTTCCACACCATCAGGGCCTCTAGTGTTGTCACATGTCAAGTGATCACATACACAAAGAAATTCTATAGCATAACTTTAAAACAAACTCTGGAACTATACTAACTACAACATTCAAAAATAATGCATCCTGAGCTTAGGAAAATTTTATAATTTTTATGCCTGAAAACAACAGAATATTTTCAGATACACTGAAAACTTCTTCAAAATTATGAATGCTTTTACATGTATTTATTAGCTAACATTTATTTCAACTGATTTAATGAATGGTACTGGTACAAAATGGACATAAAAACTAATTAGAGTTAATTAATTTGGATTAGGTTTCAATCTTTTCTATTTGTGAGAGTCAGAAGATAATTATACATGATCTATGCAATAGTTCCACAGTAGCTACCTCTACTACGAACTCCGGCAAACTCTCATTAGTTTAATATTTTCAGCAAAGAAATAACATTAAAATTGAAGACAGATTGCAACTTAGCAAATTACCCCAGCTAAGAAGTATCACATAAGTGAATTTTCTCTGAAGTGCTGCAGATACATCTCAAGCAGAAAATGGGATGCAAGGTTTTCTTTGGCTTTTGACAGCCCACTTCATGCTCAGTTGCACAGGATAACTGGCCAGTCTGCAGTGTGACAGTCACTCTGATTTCCACGCTGACAACTGTGGCACAAGGGCTAAAGAACCTTTTTAATAAAACTTTCAGCTGCCTCTATGGGCATTTTGGGAAAGTGACTAATGCAGAAAAGATAGTTTACACAGAGGAAAAACAGATTAAAAAGTACTTTGTGTCATTTTTTATTAATATGCTGGGAAATTGATGAGCAGTGTGTCCAGATTAGCAGTGAAAGATTACAAAAACATGTGTAACTTTACTGTATAAGTGCTGGATGCTTATCCATAGGAAGCAATACTTATGCCAACTTTTTTCACTGTTTTTGACCAAGCCAATGCTAGTGAGGCAATTAAACACACAAGAAATCAAAAATCCTGCATTGACATTGTATGTGTTAGTGCCAACACCACAGTGGCGTTTTAAGGTCATATACAGTCATAAATATCTTCATACACACTGCAGAATGGCACGTATTACTTTAATTAGTCACACTCACCTGTTCATATTTAAGTGGTATATATTAAGATCTGTGAGCTGCAAAATGTGGATACTTGTACTAATTTTTTGGGCATATAAATTCACTTGCATTAACTCTCATGCAAAGTTAACTGAAAGAAGAAACCTGACCTCACCGAAACTGGTAGGAATGTTGGCACTAATTTAAACAGTCCAGATTTATCCCTTCTGCTAGGTATTTTCAAATTAAAGGCATACAGTTTGTAAAGGGGAAAAAAAAAAAAAAAAAAAGTAATTCTCAATTATTTTTTTTATGAAACAGTTTCCCTCACAAATGAAGTGTAGGAAACCAACAGTGCTAACAGCAAGAAACAACAGCACAAGCAAGCTGGTGCAGCCAATTCCTCTTGGCTGTTCAGTTAGGCCCTGCTTAATGGACAAAAGAACAGGATAATCAAGATCCCAAAGACAGAAAAATATCCAAACTCCTACCTTCTTTAAGTCAGGTGTCCAATTTTCAGTTCTTTCAGGGAACAACCACTCATCTCATTGACTAAGGGAAAATCTTCCCTTGCCCTGGGTCATTTTCTCCATGACCATTTAAAAGGATCCTTCTTTCCCTCAGAGTCCTGGGTCAGCTCCTCAGCCATCATCCCTCCCTGCTCATCCTCCCAGAACAGAGCCACCTGCTTTCCTGACGAGGCCCACGGGCTTTGTGACAGCTGCCAGACCAACTTAAAGAGACACTTTCTGCCCACAGTTCCCCCACAAGAGCAGCACATAATGCTGTTCCTGAGAAAACATTACCTTTTCTGATAGAGCTTCCTCTAAGGTTGCTAGTGCTGTGTCTGTGTTACTGGAATCCGTTTGCAGCGACTTCACTCTGTCTTTTAGATTCGTTAGTTGTTTGTCTTTGTCCCTAAGTTGCTCCTGGAGATTTTCAATCTGAAAATAAAAACAGATTATAATATTCATCAACCTTAACATTCCAAGAGGAACTTGGGGGTTGAGTGTATACACATCACACATATGATACTCTCAAATTTGTACCTGCTATAATATCAACAGTTTTTAATTTCTGTCATTTCTATGTTTTTTCTTTGCTATACAAGTATAATTTTCTAATGAAATCTAGGAAAAATCTCAATGCAGTCAGGTATTTTATTATTTAAATATTTTCTGATATTAATCACTTTCGTTTAAGGTACTGCATTATCTCAGTAATTCAAAGTATGCCTGGAATTACCCCTTTAGATTATTCTAGTTCAATAAGAAGGACAAAGAAAGGGCGAGGCAAAGCGAGTTGAGTGAGCCTTAAACTGAGGAAGAGGAAAGATGATAACCTGCCTATTTAAAAACCTCTCCTTCCATGATGCCCTGCTGTAAAGAAAACTCACCTGCACAGAGATCAGGATGTTTATCCTTCCAAACACCAAAACCAGAAACCAAGAAAACCAAACTAAAAACCTCAAAAGCCACTATTTCCATTTCACTTTCTACACCTTCATGAAGATTTAAAGTATGTCACACGATTTTGGATATTTTAACTGCTTTAGACATGTCAGGTTCTTCCTCTAAAAAGTATTTAAACCTTTTGCCAAGGTACCTACAAACACACTGGTGTGTTGAACAGGTCATGATTTATAGTGGTTAAATCAGAAAGGGTTAAACCAGAAGGAGTTAAATCAGAAAGGTTTTACACAAAACACTGTCCTCAGGACGATGTGGATTTTGGAAGTAAACTCAAATAAAACCACTGAGCTGCTGACTGTCATGGCACTCCCTTCCTCTGGCTGTGAGGCACTGTGACCTCCCTGGCATAATGCAGAGAGGACATGTGTTATGTCATAGGTGTAAAATGTCATTAATTGTCTATCAGAAGAATCAAAGCCCCTCCATCCTGCACTCTCAGTGCCACTCTCTATTATGCCACTGGCACAAACCCAAGATTTAGCACAAATAAATAGTAACAAGAAAATTAACTGGTCTATCGTTTTAGTATGCCACTTTATATACTATGAGAAAATATGCCAAAATACACACAGTGTCATTTGTTCAAAACTGGTTTTAAAGATGTTGTCAAAATTAGGCAAATTATTACTGTCAAAAGAGATTCAAAATCTTACTTTCATCCATGATTTTCCCCTTTGGATCACGTTCTCTTCCTACTGAAATGATGTTTTGCTGTTCATTTCATACTGCAATGATTTTTTTTTCTCATAGCCAATATAATTTCCATTTAAAACAACTCTGATTTTAACAGAAGCAGGATCCTTTATAGTTACTGTCAAACTGTATTTAAAGATTTCTTTACACACCTGAAGTTGAATTCAATGAGTGTGCAGCTCTGCAGAAGTCAACAGTCATGTCAATAAAAATTTGATCTCCATATGTAAGAATGTACCACTATAATCAAACACACTAATTTGGGACATACTTTGCTAAAAGTTGTCCTACTGCTACATTATACATGTGCAGGAAAAAATCCTGAAGTTAAGTTTTGACATCATATATATCTATAATTAACAAGTCATAAAATCCACAGTACAGCTGTGTGCACGGCGTGGTGTGTTTAAATAAATTTAAATATGAAAAGAACTTAAATAAAAATTAAATTTTTTAATAAATTTGGAGGACAACATTCCAATTAAAAATTCTTTATAGTATGGCAAATATAAGTATTGTACTTTCTTTCTCTTTTTTTCTCTTTTATATACATGGTTTTGTATGTCAGATTGCTGCTATGAGCCAAAGATTCCACTTGCTGTGTAAACTATAAAATACTAAGGAATATATGGAAAGGTTTCTTTGGGAAGACCTGACACAGAATAGCTCACTCTTGTAAACGACCTCTTGTAATATTTTTCTTCGTGTGTATATTTTATACAGATACAGAAATATGATACATGTGTTAATGAGTTAAGAACTTTTTATTTTATGGCATGTGTATTAGTCACATCTAAAATTACATTAGCTGGCATTCAGAGGACTGCACACTACGTTTCTTTCTTTACTTCATCCAAGTATTAATGATTCCAACAACTACCTCATGACACCCTGTGGAATACTTAAGCAATTGCACATTTCAGTTTCACCAAAACAAATTCTCAAGTAAAAGAGAAATAAAACAGGAGAGTGAATATTGATTACATGTTCTTTGAAACAAAGCTAAGATCTGGTCCTTTATTATCATCAGCTTGACCTACCAATTCTAGCCACCCTAAATTAAAGTACTTATTTCCTATGCATAGTGCTTATCTGAATTCCACAGCATTTACACGATTTCCTTCCTCTTAAAACTAATTTAAAATATGATCCAACCCTTAACCAAGAAAACATGTTCTAAAATTATTCAGCATTTACAAAATTCTTTCCTCAGAGGTAAAGAGAACAGGCAGCAAATTAAAAACATCCCTATTGAATCACAACTGCTTTAAAGTAAGTCATTCAATGCATAGTCCATAGATAAAGTAAGAGGAAAGGATCTGATTATTCTTCTATTTGTGGTATATAAACCTGAAGGAAATACTTTGAAGGGAACAGGACCACACTGGGGTACGTGAATGTAGACAGTAACACAGAGTATTTGTTTGTTGGGATGGGCACAGGAGCAGCAAAGCCCTGCTAATGCAGACAAGACTTTATGACCAGTTAATCACAGAGTTCTCTCCAAGAGATCACAGGAGACAAAGAGATTGAGCAGTCTCACATGCTAAAATCTTGGAATACAAGATATGATTTAGCTCTTCCTGGGTTTTTTTAAATCCAGAAAGAACAACAAACCCTTTGGTAACCTCTGTCATTCTCCAACAGATATATATTTGGGTACAAGCATATGTGTAAGGATATAATTCTGGTTTTGAGTAATGACTTTTGAGCATGCCTGAATGCAGCTTATGACAGGGACTGTTAAGACTTTCTTAATCCTCAAGCACTTACATTTTTCTTCAGATAGGAAGTCAATTACTGTGAAGTTTTGGCAACATGGACTTCTTACCTCTGCAAACTGCTGTGTCCCTGTGCCGTGATGAAAAGAAACTGCTTCGTTCTCTCTGCGTTTCAGAAAGTGTGGATATTCCCAGAGCTTAAGCCAGACTTTATTCTTCCTTTTAAAACAATACCCTTACAGATAAATGTCTTTCCTATGAGACATCCTGTCAATAAACCTCAAGTGCTAATCTTGTCACAGTCTCAGGAATGCTTATTAAATACTCAAGGGATTAAAATAAATCTCACCCACAGACAGGCTTTAAAATTCACAGTAACCCAAGTTTTCAAAGGAAAATTCCTTTCATTATCAAAATTAATGTACTGTACTTGCAGGAAAATTATATAATCACAGAAAATGTTCCACACTACAACAATTTGCCTTCAGAGATATGCATTAAAATATGAGAGTCTAAGACCCCATAAGAGAGAACTTAGCCAAGACTTCTTAGGCCTAGCTGGTGATAACATAAAGCCATATACTTAAACTTAGTTGAAAGTATTTTCCTCTCTGCTCTGTATCTGAGTTTTAAATAACTCAGACAAGTATTTTGTAACACTGGTTTCTAATCCTAAAATTCATTTTTCTCTACTCTAAATTTCTCTAGGCAGAAGTCTTTGAGTTCTGTATCATATTAAAACACAGGTCATGTCTGTTCCAGTGAAGTGGATCAATAAGATTAGTTTAACTTAGATTTAAAATTAAAATCCAGGGGAGAAAACAGAACCTTTGTAAGCATCATTTCCATTACTTCCTAAAAAAGATCTTAATATTTTAAGAAAAAAAATTCTTCGGACCAATTTCCCAAATACTGTTACATTCTACTTTAAACAACAATGGCATTGCCAGAAAAAAAGTTTTAATAAACCACAGTATTCATCTACCATTATCTATGACTACTTTAAAACTTAGTATTCATTCTCAGACTTCAGCTGCTGCTTCACAGACATAGATAAGAAAAGACAAAAGTAATGTAACTATTAATCAAACCAGAAAAAAACAGTTAGGTACAGTTCAAATGTAAAAACTCTAAATGGCTACTTACACACAATTTATTTTTATTAGTAAGCCTCGTGGTAAATGTTCTGGCTCACATGGTCCTTTTCAGAAATATCTCAGGATACCTCAGAAGATGAAATGAGCTTTGGTGGTGACTCAGGAAAATAGATGTGTCTACAGACATCCCAGCATCTCTGCTCAGTTATGTGTGTGGGGGGGGGAGGTTGTGCATAGTTTGTAATGAAGGACACACATTAAAAAATGAAACCATTTTTCCCAGCTATGTCTGGAAAACTATTATTACCTGAAAGCTCAACACAGAAGTATAGTTTTTGGAAAGCACTGTAGATTTTTTAGATCCTTTAGCCAGGATTTTTTACCAAATGATGTACAGTTAATAAAAAGCAAATCAGTCAAAGTATTTTAAAATTAACAGGCTTTACCAAAGCTATTTGAAGTTTCAGTCTATGGGGTAGGAGGAGGAAGCTTTACACTTAGAATCATGTTATGACCTAAGTACATTTTTCAGGGTTTCAACTAACAAAATGAGTCCACTGAAGGACAATTTTTCCTTCTATGGCTTGGCATTGCAGAATTATCTTTTGTTTAGAAAGAGGCTGCCCCAAAAATGGTTCCTCATCCAGCCCCCTTAACTCACAGTTTGGTCTTCCTCCTTTTAAGCAGGCAGACAGATAAGAAGAAATTAGGAATATTTTTTTTCAAAAGTCAAACCCCACATACTTTTAGATTCTAAAAATTAATGATATGTTAAAAATTTTACTGCAATATAAAATTATAAAATGGAGGGTTGCTGCTTGCAATTAAACATATTTATTAAAGTAGAAGGTATGTACTGATCTTTTTTGGCTTTTGCTAATGTAACATGAAAAAAGTTTTTAATCTTATAATGACATGATAAAATACTCTTGGATTCCATTATCCAAGTTCCAATATCCACTAAAATGCTTGACTGTGTCTAAATAGAATAACACTTCTTACCTATAGTTGCCTATTGCACAATACGATCTCAATTTAAAATATATCCTGAGTGCCTTCCTGTTACTACCTTGCAAATTTACTTTTTCCAAATTGAAGTAATGCAGCAGTGTTACTTGACACTACAACACACCTCGTGGTTCAACAGTACCTTTTAGCTCCGTATTCTCATGTTATTTTGCCCCACAAGACTTTAACACCAGAGATTTTAGATGGCTCAGGGCATATGGCCAGCTCAACCCTGCACTGCCAATGTGGCAGTCCATTACTAAACCAGAGACAATAAAAGGTACCTTTAAAGCTGCACATAAAAATTACACAGTCCTTTAGATTACGTAAAACAACATTGCCAGCCGTGGATAAGGAGAAACCATTCTCCAGCTCAATAGGTCTGTAAGGTTTTCACACAAAAAAACTGATCTGTTTGAGGAGTTTTTACCTCAAACTCCCTTCAGGACTAACACTCCAAAGTACCAAAATGCAGCTGCACAGTGACTGTCACAAAGGAGCTAATGAAGCAAATGCTGCTTCAGACATCAGCCCTCACATGAACCTGATGACAAGAGCAATAGAGCAGTGGCATGAGCCAGTAATCCCCCCATTGCTACCTTCCCAATGCACCTAAGCCAAGCAGGAAATAATCATTCAGAACCTTGCTCTACTTGGCAAGATTAAAAACCAGAAAAATACATAAGACCAGAATAAGAAACTGGAAAACAAACAAACAAAAAAACTTAATCAGAGTATTTCTTCTGATATACACTTACACCGTTTCCTTCCAAAGTTACAGCATTTCAATACAGAACATTTTCTGCTTCTTCAAATTTGTTTTGTTTTGTTTTTTTTTTTCTGTTAGAATCACACAGATCATTGGATTGATACTGGGTTTTGAAAACTTACTTGTATGGCTGATCTTTATTTTTATACCTATATTCTATATATGTAAGTGAATATATTCTATATATTCATTTACATCATTAACCACTTGGTGGTGTCTATTTTATCCAATGCAGCAGCAGCATCTTCCCTTGTCCTTCATTTGAAGTTGCTAATCTTCACATAAAACTTGTCTAACGAAGTAGCAAGTGCTCTGGGCCTGGAGGATGTTAGTTTACACAGTGTTTAAGCAAAATAAGGCTTCTACTTGGTGTCCTCACAGACATTGTAATGTAAAATACATTAATGTAAAAGACTGCAAAGTAAAATACTACATTATTTCACAAATAAAACTGAAGGATTTGAGATACTAACTTCTTCACAAATAAGTCAATTTATCTCATTTTTTCATCACAAAACCTTCTTGCTACTAAACAGTTTAGTCCCTGATGTTCACTCTATCCACCCATTTCATAGTCTATTCAACACGTTCACCACAGCAGAGTCGTAAAGTTGCAAATACAAAAAAGGACATGATTAATGAAGACATGATATTTACGTTGATATCAAGCTTCTGAACAGATGTTACACAGTAATTAAACTTTCCTGAAGTGGGCTGAGGAAAGCAAGTAAGTCCATGGTAGAATCAAGAGATCTCTGCACATGATGTGCAAGTATTTCCCAGGTCATCGGGTGTTCCATATGATTCAGTTTGTTAAAAGTATGGATTATCAACTGAGGATTAGCAAAATCTCAGGAAAAACAGTACAGGAGCACAAAGTGTTATTAAAGTATATTTAAAAATCCAATAAGACTGTAAAGTTTACCTAAAGAGAAACTATATTTCCCCTAGAATTTTGGAGAGAGGAAAAAATATATAAAAAGGAAAAGAACTTATGATCTTTCCCCCTTGATCACTAGGGGGAAAAGTGCATCATTTACTGGAAATACACAGTCATATTCTCTAGTCAGTACCTGCAATAAAGTGCTGTTTTATCTGTGACTTGAAAAAAAATTGTCTTTATTCTGTAATTGGAAACATCAGCCTACTATACCAGTGCAGATGTAGAAACTGAGAGCATCCTATTGCATCAATAAATAGAGGCAAATGCAACTAAAATTGGACATCAAAAGTGGCAAGTATATTTTCTTCTTTTCTTCTTCCAAAACAAGCATGTATGTTTGTTTTATTGTGCAGTTACTGAAGGAAATATTTCATCCATTTTTACTTACTGTGAGATTCTAAATTCCTTCCATAATACAGGATTCAAAGGTACAGGTAGGGGAAGAATTCAGAGGAATCAACAAGCATTAAGAGAGAAGATGTGAGCACTGAGTTTTCACACAGAGAGGAGAAGGAAACTCCCCCAGGGCTGCTTAGGGAAGAGATCTGCCCTCAAGTCAGCTGATACTTTTACAGGGCTATAAAAGCAGGTCAGTGGGCAAACTGAGCCAAGAGAGGAGAAGGCTGTCACACAGAAGGGAGCTCCTGGACTGAAAGTTTGGCTTCTGTTGCCAGACTCCAGCTGAGAAAGAGCTGGAACTTAATGCTAAAATTAACCTTCCCCAGGAAGCCAGCCAAAAGAAGCCTGGGCTGATAATATCCACTTGTGTATCTGGAAATACTCAGTCTCTGTCTCCTTCTCCTCAGGGGCCAATAAATTCTCTGAACAAAACAGCTTGACTCTTGGACTCCTCTAAGCAGGACTCACAATGTTGTGAGACGTTCATTGAAAATTTTTTGCTCTCGTTATATGTATTTATTGTGATGTAATTCAAAATGCAATAGGTATTTTCCAGACAGTAAATACAGAAATACAAAATAGACTAACAAATAATTCCCATAATGACACAAAGAGGTAAGATGTTCATTCTTAACAAGCTAATTCTTCTTAGAACAGCTGTCTGTATGTATAAGGGCCAGATTTTCAAGCTGGGTTGGTTAGGTTTGAATTCCTACATCTCACAATACTTTACCAGTTACAGGGTAATGGCTGATTACGGAACTTTTTTTGAAGTCTGGCCCAACTGCACACTGAGAACACCTGAAATCATGACCTGAAGTACTTCTCGAAGTCAGCCATGAGGAATCATACCTTTCTGCTCAGTCCTGCTTCTCAGGTACTTGAAAACACCTAGTGATTTTGTTTTTTTTTTTTTTTACTCATGTCCAGTTTTGTACTGTTTGGTGTAGATGCATATAAAATAGGTTATGTGAGCTTACACAAGAATTTTTCAAGACTTGGAAACATGGAAAATTGTTACACTTTGTCCTATGCAAGCCACAGAAGCACATACGAATATACTGTCATGTAAACTCTAAATATGTAGAAAAAAGCTGCTTTGGCATTTTTATACTTTAATATATATCACTGAATTTAAACAGTGATTTAACTTTTAGTTTGTACCTTATCATTCCTATTATATCTGTATCAATTGGGAAGACTTGGGGGCCTCTGCCCAGGTTGAAAAGTTACAGTACATCTCATAAAAAAGTTAACAGATGGTGGGAAGAGAGAGGCAGCAGACAAGTTATAGAGACAAGTGTTGGGCAACAGGGAATACTGAAAAGGGAAGCTACAAAGGAAATAGGGTAAGAACAGGCACCTCAGGAGGCTGCAAAGCGAGAGTAGGAGCCAGTTAGGCAGCAGAAGAGGAAGTTTTCCATAACAAGGAACATGTTGAAATCAATATGCTGGACAAGAGGAATAGGAAGTAGCACAAGAGGTGCATGTTGTGCACTTTGCTTTAAAATATACAGACCCATGAAAGGAAATATATATAGAAATGGAAAAACAACATAAGCTGTAAGATAGATGACCAATCTGTTCCAAAGGCAGATTTAGGTTTGGATATCCAAAGTATCACAAGAAAGGTGCTAAAAAGCATGTTACCTTATTTTTAATAAAAAATATTTCCCTGTATAATATCTTATTAAAATCAATGTGGTTATTAAAGAGAAATGTGGTAATTTTACATACTTTCAAAAAATAGTAAATAGGCAAATAGACAGACATTCAGAAAAAAATATTTCTTTTTAATTAGTGAAAAGAGCCATAACTTCAAGTTCTGAATAACAGGCAGAAACTCTCCAACTAGACTTCATTTCAAAGTAAAAAGGTTGAGAAGGTTGTGATGTGGAGAGGCTGGAAGCCTGACTTAATCCCTAGAGAAAAAGCCATGTTTTTATTCACTCTAAGAATCTCCTTCAAATCCTGCTTGTGGGCAGTGGAACATACTATAATACTCTAAGATCCTTTCCAGGACTGCCTATGTTACACCCAGTGAAAAACCTATGGTAATTGAATTTCCTTTCCCATTTGAAGGCTACCCAGTCATTTAATAGATGACCTTGTCAGTCTGATTTCATGCTACTCTTTTTCTAAGTTTTACACTGTCCAAAATAATTTATCCTCATTTGGGGTATTTATACCTTCAGGATGTTAAAATAAAAAACTAAGCTCCATTGGCTTTAGACAGATACCTGAACCCAACAGGTTTCTAACTATTATTTTTGTTTAACACTTTTACATTTACATCATTCTTCTGACCATGGGATGTCTGAACTCAAACATGATTTTTCAGGTGGGATGACACAGAAGTCATTTAGAGAGCAGTTATCATCTATTGTTCCACTACCCATTATTTCTGAGGACGGAATATTGGGAATTTTCACTACCACATTCCGTTTCAAACACTCTGTAAACTCTATTAATCACTCCCTTCAATCTCCTGGCATTAACACTCCAAATTTCTTCTTTGGGCAAGTCATCACTTCTTTTCCCCATCTGCACTTAAAGGTGCTTAGGGTTTGAGGGTTTTTTTTCCCTAATTGAAACACTGAAGAATATTTTCTAAACGAAAACATTGAAGAGGTTATATCTGAGATAAAAGCCTGCCTTTTCACTCCAAATAAGTACCCCTCAACTGTAGTTCATTTATCCTTTCTGATAACTCTTAAATCAACTCCCAACAATGTAAATAATTGTTATATTACCTAGAGCATTTTTTTCACTTTCATTCTTGCTCTCTTAGATTAATTTTGTTTCCTATTCAATCCAGAACTATGGTTTATAATAAAATATTGAAAGTCTAGAAAGTCACCCCTCCACTGCAATACCATATACTTCTATTTACACAATTCAGCAAATTTAAACTCTATCATAATTTGTAGTCTCCCAGATTTTCTAACCTATTTTTCATACATTTTTAATTTATGTACACATGCACTGCAATACTTTCAAAATATCTGTTTTGTTTTTACCAACACCACTCTATAATTCTATTGATGGCTTAAGGTTACTCTTTAAATCACCAGCTTGAGTGAAAGAAAAGAATACCTTTATTTCCTTTCCTGGAAAGTTTAAGGAGATATTTAACATGCTTTGTAAGATTTGAATGTGAAACTCAATACATCTCCCATTTAAGCAACTCCTGTAGTTTTGATTCCAATGGAAAGCTATAAAAGATATAAGAGTCTAGACAAAAGCAAAATAAATGCACATTTAAACATCACACTCTTCCACGGGACAATGTAACTCTGACCATATACAATTCTGATACAGGAAATGCCTCCCTGCAGCTACAACTAATTCTGTCAGAAGACTCTGGCCACAAATTACAATATAACAGTAATTACATCTCTCCTTATAAGAACAGGTTCACAATATCCCTTTAACACAGAACTGTGTGACAATATTAAACATATTTGGTATAAAGACTTCAAAAATATGGATGGATACTTCACTTGAGGTAATGTCAGTTTTATCTGATTGCTTCAGAACATACAGAACTCTCAGTATACTTCTTTTATTTAGAGACTTTCAGATAAGTGTACTGCTCTCAATTCTAAATGATAAATTAACTATATAGAACTCGTAAATCACAGACATTTCACACCTGAAGGGACAAATGTGCAAGTATGGTGCTTTAAAACTACTCAAACATTTTTAATCCTTAATTACAGCTCTCTTTCCCCAGCCTTACAAATTTTTGAGATATCCAATATTCTCTTATTTCCCAGGTTTCCAGTAAAGTATTCTAATTAATAACATAATACTTCATCAAAATCAAGAGAGGAAAAAGATTAAACTCTACACTATTTTAAAATTAAGGCTGCAGAGAAAGGAAGCCTTAAAAACTGAAATTAATTTTAAATGAAAAAAAATCTGTAATATCAAAAATTGTTACATTGGAAGTAAAAATAACAGTCCTGCCTCCTCACCACTGTAAATAACGGATGGCTATATGAATTCAATACAGGTATGTTGATTTCTACTGTAAGAGCAGCCTGCCTTTAGAAATTGCATTCAAAAGCTTGAAATGGAAATATGGTTTCACATGGTATTACTTTAAATGAGTTTCCTTAAGTACCAGTGGTAAAAAATAGGGGGAAAAAAAATCCCATAGCAGCAATGGCTGGGCAGCAATTAATCAGAAATAATAATATCCTTTATTTTGGAAAGTTTCCTTTTAGCTCCCTGGTCACAGAAACTATCTATATTGATATATAAGGGACAGTGGAATACATTTACATGAAAGAAAAGCTTTGCAGGAGGATAACATTTATCCCTGCCCCCTCTCTTAGAGATGTCTTTCCTTAACCATTCTAAATTAACATATGGTCAGTGTACATAAGTTTATACCCATTAAGAGTTGAAGTGTTCAAAACGTTCATCAGAGAACTGAGATTCTTGTTACTGTGAGATGTAATTTAATATTTGCACTATGGCTGCACGAAAGACAATGCACATATTGAGTTTCACCATTAGTTTCTGCAGGCCAGACAGCCTTTCTACATATAAACTATCAAAGCACCACTAAACTTAAACTGAAATGTTAAACGCAGCAACTTGGATGTCTTTAATCAACATCTGCTGAACAGTTTAGATTTTCCATAGCAGCAAAGGTAAGACAGCAATGCTTTTATATAAATGTCTGAATAGGAAGTAATCTGTAATCTGATATGGTTTTGTGTTTAAGATAGTTGGCTTTTGGTAAGAAAAATGTCCTTTTTAAAAAATTTAAAAAAAAAATCACTAAATTTCCTTTATCATGTATCTCCTAAAACCCAGCAGGTTTGAATGTATAACTTAGCCTCACTCTAATATCATCAACTATACAAAAATAAAGGAAATTATTATGAAGTACATCTACGACACAGAAATACTTTTATCTCCAACCAAGTTTTTCATTAGTCATTGATGCCTTGGATTTACTAATCAATTTAGCCATACTTATTCATTTGGCTTTCTTTATTTTTACTTTATTTCTTGTAAAAGCTTTGATGAAAGGATCTATGGAGAACACTCATTGTCCCTTTGGCAATTAAAGGAAAATCCTGAAGATGCATTCTGATTTAAGCTGCTACCACAGTGCCAGTGACACTGGCACACTCAGACTGCACTAGAAGTGGGAACACACATGTAATATTTTTCTTTGCTGGACGGTGAGAAGTTTCAGCAACTGACAGATGCAGTTTTCTCTCCCTCAGAGTTAAGCCCTTTTTGCTCCACGTTCACTACCTGAAATATGTGCCCCTCTGTTTGACAGACAATAGATACAACCCTCAGGAGAGCAGTGAGTTAGGAGTTTGCAGTTAAGAACACCGAAGTCCTTTAGCAATGATGGCTATATCAGTATATTACACAGATTTACTACTTATCTCCATAAGTAGTGTGGAATGCAAGCATTAAAATTATTAAAAACCTTAATTTTTATCAGGCTTTCTCCTCAAGAACATGCACCTAACTGTAAAATTCTTTTAAAAAACTGGAGCGTTGCTTGACAATGAAACTACAATAATCTGTCAACACTTCCCTTCTCAATGCCCCCCATTCAAAGATGATGGATACTACTAATAGTCTGGATCTTTTAAATGATTGAATGATGGCAAGTTCAATGCTACAGAACTCCCAGACATGGCAACGAGTTTATTCAAAAACTAAGCATATACAGATATTATTTTCTACTGCTCTACTCAGGGATTTTTATTTTAGCATTAGTATCAACATTTAATAGGTAGTTTGTGACTGTTATTCAGGTAGTCTATGACTGTTAATTAGGCATGTGTGCAAACAGTGAGAATTGCTGAACATATAAAGTGTCATGCAAGAAATCATGTGAACAATTCCCAGGGATAATCTCTTCTGCAACTAAATAAGCAAACTCCTGTTTTCTGTTACTATATTTTATTTTTATACTTTGAAGTTCTTCACATTTCTCCAGCTGTTTACTATCACATCCACCTCCCAACATGCAAAGAATCTGAAACTCTCAAAAGTCACAGACTTTTATTTTTAAAAAGGAAACATTCAAATCAAACTCTTTATGGTTCCCACGACAGCCACAACAAGAATTCAGACTTAACCATAGATTAAGATTTTGGCATGAGACACAGCAGGTATTTCACTCAAATTTAAAGTGTGCCTTAACACCCACCCAATCCTGTCTATCAACAGTCTGCTGCTTTAAGATGAACACTTTACAGATTCACGGGGACCTTTGGCAGCTTCTCAGCCAAGATCAGCAGCAGCATTACTGAGAGCAGAGTTGCAGACGTTCCCATGGCAGGGGGTTAAAGGTATTTCACTTCATTTTGCATGGGGTTAAGCACAGAGCCATAAGGACTCTGTGCCTGTGTGGGGACATGAATGGAGATTTCTGCTGTCAAATATAAGGCATCTCTTAGGCAATAAATATAAGTGGGCCTGATCTTTCTCCCTGATAAGTAAGGGTTTAAGCTGGCCTAATTACCTTTGGCAAATTTACTGCAGATTTATTCCTAAGTGAATGGCAAATGAGCCCAATATTTCTTTCATATATAAAAGATTACACACTGTTATGCCATTTTTTCTTTTTACTTTCCAAGAACTGCATTAGCCCGATCTCTTTATTTCACTTTGATCTTAGCACTGTGCCTGGCTAGGCGTTAAAAATTAAAGTCAGGTGTGCTACAAGGAAGTGAATTAGATTCAGATTCCATTCTAAATTTGGATTTATTCTACTCATATTCAAACATACCACCACTGATTCTCCCACCAAGAAATACATACTACTTGGCAACAAGAAAATTATCAAAGCAATCTGACCAAATTGGCACCACTAGCTCTGGTTACATCTGGTAACAATAATACGAAGGGAGAAGTATGAAGATAACTCTCATTTATTGTTACCATTAAACTTATCTGCATGCATACTCTCAAGTCTTTGAACTTCATGCTTTCATAAAGCCAATAAGAGCTCCACTCAAAGGTGAGAGGTGATGCTTTTCCAAAAGTGATAAAATATCCAATTTACTAAGGTATTGGAGTCTCTAGTCACAGACTGCTCAGTCAGACAGACAAGCAATGGAATACCACCAGGAAAGCACAACTGCCAACATCAAGGAGCTCTAGCAATGCATAAATTAAGGTGTTTGATTCTATGCCAGAAAAGAGTAGAAATTTAATATACTACAAAATTGGTAAAAAGCAACTAGTAATGCCTAAGCCTACCTTTTATATTTATTGGGAAATGTTTCTTTGTTATTTCCAGATATAATAAACTTGGATACACTTTAGGTCAAGTTGCTGATCAAGTTTAACTGCCTATCCTTGCAAGGAGATGAACAAGAGCAGTGGGATCTACTGTCTTATTTCAGAATAAGGTAAGGATGGTTTATCAGATTAATAAGTTATTTAGTCACTACATTGCTAAATATTTCATGCATCAGTATGACAAAACCATCAATCTCTCAGATGAAATCATGCATTAAATGCACCACTTCTGAATCACTCAAGATTTAAAACTGTCTTCTGATGGGTTTTACTACATATAATTAACAAGCTGATTAATTTGTTTTCCTAAGGAACATTTCATAAAACTATGATTTGAGATGACCCTGCCCCTCTGAATCCCCCTTGTCAATGCCTGTGTCAGTCACAAAAGGTGAAAAGCCACCCAACCTCCTTCCTCCTTGTCCAAATCAGTCACCTGGAGAGTGGAGCTTGAGAGAGCTTTCAGGAAAAAGATTATCATGTAAATAAGACATACAGGCCTTCTGGGTTTGTGCAATACTTTGTGCCATGGGCTACTTCTTGGAGCATCTGATTTTGTGTTATTTAAATGAGTTGTCAAGGATTCAGCAGTAAATGGCTGGATCTGTCGTGCTGAGACGGGGGGAAAGAGTCCCACTGCCAATCAAAGATGTAGGTCCAAGAACAGTGGATCAAACAAATACAGTCCCCTATCAGCCAGCAGCTAAAAATTCAATATAACTCATGACAGCAGGATACCTCTCTGTGTAAAATTATTCTCAATTACTCCCATAAAACTCTCCCTTATAATTTTTAACTCCAATCACTAGACTTCCATGACATTTCCTGGAAGAGAATTCCAAAGAAAAACATATTTCTTCTCTTAAACAATTCTGATTCTCCCCCACTCTTTTTCAGATACATAAGTCATCATCCATTTCCTTAAATGGATGATTATTCCTTAAATAATTCCATTATGGTCTACTGCACCCCCAAAGTATGACAACTTTTTACTTTCTTTTTTTTTCCCCAGTCACACTATACATAATTTAGCTCTTTCACACTTCAAAAGAAATTTCCTCCAACTCTATTAAAAAGAAAATATTACTCTTCAGACAGTTGAAAATTCCCAGCGTGCGAGTTGGCTGCTTTCTTGGCGCAAATAAAACTTAATGTCTTATTTAAAGATAACTTTGTTAATTAGTATTGACATTTGGGAGCCGAAGGGCAGCCTCCCTCCTTGCCAGTAGCATTGGTGTCACCCGAGCAGTGGGAAACCCTTACGTAAGGACCTCATTAAGCTCAGCCCCACTTTGCAAATGGCACTGGTTTTCAGAGCACTTCTGTGTGCTCTTATAACCTGAGTTTTGAACTTAAGGCTTTGTCTTTAAAATTCTAAATACAAGTTATCTCCACGTAGGTATTTGGTGTTTCCCAGAAAAGTGGGTTTATTTCATCTCTCATCTATATATTATACATCATTCTTTGTATCTTACAACTGCCTGCCTCTTCTCTGTACATATAACTACATTTAGGAAGTTTATTGTATTAGTTAATAATATATGTAGTAATAGTATCACACTAAGCTGCACAAACATAAATACATTACAGCACCTCTTCAAAGCACTTCTTTCTTATTTCAGCCTATTCTTTCAAATAAAAAGTAATTTTTTCACTTTCACTAACCATCTCTTACCCTGTAGGTCCCAAATTAATTGAAAAGATATCCAAAATGTTCAGTTTCCCACAGATGGCAAAGGCAGCTGAATTAATATTTTTAACTTTTCCGATTTTAAATTTCAATTAGGATTTTCTAACATGCAAACAAACACGTTCCTTTGTTCCCTGTTCAGAGATGTACATTAGTGGTACAGAAATCAGAGTAGTTTGACCAACTGCAGTTTGACCACACTTCATGAAAGACTACATGTCTTGCTTCTTATAATGTTTTCTGACAAGTGAAGGTCACCCCAAGGAATAGATGCTTCCCTTCATATTGAGGGAATAATTACTGGAAATTAAGACATGTTTGCAGCCTCAGCTACTTCAAATGAAACCCAGTTATGCTTCTGAAATTTTCCCAACACCTGGTATCAAACATCTCCAGCCATTCCATTAATTTATCAGCTGCCATTGATGAAGAGGAGACCTGCTTAGACATGATTATTCCAAGAAGATTCCCAAATAACTTAAACAGCAAGTCCAGGTGCAGTCAATATTTCTTCACTTACTTGAGGGTCCATGATTTACAATATACCTGATACTCAAAAATTACCACATTTACAGAACTGGCATCAGATAAAAGAGTTTTTAAGTTTTGTAATCTCATGAAATTCCATTTGAGGAATTCGGTGATTTTCTCCTACAAGGGTAAGTGCTTACTTTCAAATAGGCCAGTAAACAGAAGAGTGTAATCCAACTGTTCTCCTATTAGACTTGAAAAACAGCAGCAGTAGCAAGCAGGTCATTGGGAATGGGAGGGAGAACAACAAAATTCTGGGCTTTTACTTTCACTAAGTACCAAATTTATTGGAAAAGACAACCAATTCAATCACAGACTGGAAAAATTTATAATTATTCTGGATTTCAACATGCGAGGATTTACCTAAACTCATAGCTATGGATGAACATTCAGGTTGGCTTCACTAAGTAAATGTATATTAACTCACACATTTCCATGATCTTCACTATCCTGCAAAAACTTAGTAGTGTAACATGTGACAAATAATGGGAAACTAAAGAAGATAAAGAAAAGTGAAAATGATCCCTGCCTCTAATCTTAATGGCATTATTCTCAGTGTCTCTGTGTACAGGTTGAGAGCTTCCCAACAGCTGGCCTGGTTCAGCTTAAGGAGGGGGTTGTACTTATCAAATAGTCTCAATATGTATCACATACAAAGCTGAAGGGTCCCAAGGCTGCATTTTATTGTGCAGAATCCTTCAGGATCCATTTTTGTGATAATGTATTGGGATCAGTAACACCACCACCCTGGAAGAACAATTGGCTATATTTATTCAGACTGCCTTATCTGAATAACACACCGTGATTTGGCAAAGCTGCAAGCACAAGAAGCCAAAGTACAATCTAATCATTCTCAGCACAGTGAATGCTGTACTCTTAGAGTGAACATATGTTATTAGAAGATTCATCTCTTAAAGTAATACACAAGTCAACAGGTACCAGAGCAGTTTTGCAGCATCAAAACTTCCATTTTTTTTAATGCTCTAAATACACAGTCAGAACACTGGTCTGTTTTACAGAACAATTAGTTCAGAATTTGTCATCTGACTCCAGAACTACAATAGAACTCTGATCTGGTGACTGCAAAACCCCAGCTCATGTAAAAGTCTATTTACAGTGGTCTGACAGAATTTGACAAAGTTAATAAAAATTTCCTCCATCATGCCATGACCCCTTTCTAGAAATACAAAAACGTGCTGCCAACTGATTAAACCATGAAAAAGAATCCAAAGGCATCTTCTATCAGCAATGTGTTTGTACTTTCTACTTGTTGAGATCAAACAAAAGAAAATGGTCTCTTGGGTCTTTCCAGACCATTCTGGATTCAGGAATTCAAGTTTCAGTGATGTTCTTAGCCAGGATTCCTGCTTCAAGCAATAATACTGATGCAAACTTCTCAGCACAAGGGCAGGACTCCTTTGTTTACCCAGTACACTCCTGATCTGACCATAGGTATTTTTTTTCTTTTTCAGAAGACAGCTCATAGTATTGCACACAGTTAATTGCACAGCACATTTGACTTTAACACCAACTGGACAGTATCACCTCATGTGAACAGTCCAGCCACTCCACGTACAGATTCCAATTATTATATGAGAGCTAAGACTTTATGACATTTCCTACAAATGCTAATTAGCTGGTAGGTTAGGGCCCTCAGTCATGTAGCACTTCATCAATCACAAAGCTTAAACTACTAAAGATGGAAACCGTAACATTTTACATAAAAAGTTATGTTGCAAGTCAAAGTAGAATATTATATTAGCCCCCTTTACCCGGTGTTCTTTTATGACAGTCCTCACAAAAGAATTTCCACAAGCTGTTGTCCTAATATGATCCAGGTCTACATCCTCTACACTGTTCTTGTCTCAACAGCTACTGTTTTCAACACCAAGACTTATACTTCAGAGGATATAACTAGTGGTTTAACACATCTACAGATTCCTAATGGACAAAACACACCAGTTATAGCAACTATACAAAAGAGAGAACTTGTGAGCAAAAAGGGACATGAAAGAAGCATCACCACATTCAGCACTTTTGCCCTTCAGCCTTCAACTCGGCCGTGTTCACAGGACTTACACATTCCGCTACGAAATACATCAAGATTTCTGAGCTCTGCCCCTCTGCATGCTAAACTGACAGATATGAGGTGTAAGAGTAGCCTTGCCAGGTTAAACAAGGCTATTAAAACAGCATACCCAACTTTACTGGCACTAAAATGGGAAAGTGGTGCCAAAGATTCTAAAAGAAAGAAATATTAAGTAATATTGCACCTCTGACATTGACATAAGTTTATTATTACTCCATGCCAATCTACCTTGATCCAAATCCTCTAAACACATGCTGTTCCAGTGCTGGGCCTCCCTTAAGCCTGCAAATTATACTGAATAGTGTAGCAGTTTTTCAGTTTGGTCAAAAATTACACCAAAACCACTGCATGGGAGGACAGTGCTCCTTACCTAACTTTTTTCTGCAGCTTCTTTCCTCGTGTGTGTTCCTGTGCCATCCTGGGAGACTCACCACTGCTGTTTTGGTTTTGATTCTTCCATACCTTCGCTAGGGAGCCCTCAACAGAACCTGCCTGTCCTCCAAGTGTAACAGCTATCCAGAAAGAGGGAACAGCTCCAGTTTCAAAAGGGAGTTTGGGGGGTTTGGTGTGGTTTCCCTTGTATTTTTTTCACACAGCAGATAACATTTATGTACATAAGAGAAAGACAAGAAACTGCATATTTCCAAGCTACATATTCCTTCCTCCTCAGTTTCAGGTTATTACTGACAGAAATATTTCTAAGCACTATATACAAATTCTTCCTTCTTCAATTACTTCAATACAACCATTAAAACAAATATTATTTTAGGCTGAGTGAAGTACTTCAGGCTGCACAGAGAGAGATGTAGCCATCTATCTTGCATCAATAACTTAAGGCACTAACATAACTGGTTATTCATAAGTCCTCATATCAAAAGTAAATAAAAATGCAAGGATGTAATATTTAGCCCTGTATAGAAAGAAGAAAACAGAGACAAGCATGACATTATTACAGTCAGAAGAATCTAATGTCTAGATACAACTCACAAAGAACTGGAAGCACTTGCTACTTCCAGTTTTAAAGAATCAGTTCACTACTAACTCTGATTTTGCACCTATTTGTTAGCAGGATTTCTCTCATTGTATACTACAGTTAATGAGGCTGTAACATGTTTTACTCTGTGATCTAGTGAAGAGAGAGCATGCAGCTTGAGAACGATTATTTCTATAAAGAGGCAGGTGCAAAAGAGGTAAGACCATCTGCATGCCCTACTAAACAGCCATAATGTATTAAAAACAGAAAAAATAAGTTATGCTGCATATTTCTGCGCACATGGACATGACAGATAGTGCTGAGAGCTCTGTGATCAGTTATTAATCACAAAATTTTGATCACTGATACCCTATTGATCCCCACATTGCTCCTGCTGATCCATTTCCTCAGGATCTAAGTACAAGAGAAATTGTAACTTCTTGGTTTGTTCGGGGCTGGGGGGGAGGGGTTTAGAACACAAAGAATGAGAGAAGATGCATTCTGTTCCTCAAAATGTTCATGCCATGTCCAAAACTATTCAGCATTCAGCACAGGATAAAAGCCCTGAAGTTTGCTATCTTTTACATCATAAACATTGCTAAAAAGGCAAATATTCAGAAATGAGATTAAAGTGGAAGAATACTTGTATTCCAGTTTTGATGGGCTTTATTTCCCAGGCCTGAAAAAGCAGTCTTCTCAGATTCTGGAAAATAAGGCCTTGGCTTTTTTAATTCTGCACTTAAGCAATTGCAGACAGAAGCACAGCTCGACCATGTGAACCCTATATGGATCCTGGAGGAAAACCACAGTAACATGAACTAGCTACATAATAATAGAGTAAGGAGGAGCAGACATTCTTTGAGTGGCTGTAAAAGGAGGGGAGAAGTAATAGGAAAATATATTTGAAGACAGGAACTCTTTCTCCATTTATCTGTATGTTCCCAAGTGCATCTACACATGCTAAAGAGTGGCACACAGGACACAAGGAACATACCTGGTAGCATAAGTGTTTTTGTGAGAGTCAGAAAAAGGATATGGAAATAAATGCCCTACTACTGTATTCAGAACCCTCACAGAGCTGCCTTCACAGGAAATTCCCTCTCTGCTCCCCCAGGTGGAAACTATAATGATTGAACCCAACTTCCCAAAGAGAGCAAATGCAGTTAGCTAAATTTGTGGAAAATTAGAAATACGACTACTTGACTCTTTGGAAGGAACCACCCTTCTTAATGTCTTTAGCTCACAGGAAAAACAGAAAACCGACTTAATTTAGGTTCCTTTCCCACTCCTCTCCTCTTCCCAACACCCCCCACCTCCTATTTAAAAAAAAAAAAAAAAGTCTTTAGACTAAAAATGCAGTATCCTGATCTTTTAGCAGCAGGCCCACAATCAGTGTTCATAAGGATAACTGAATCCCTCATGTTGAAGAACAAAAAGTTTTATCAGGATTTTTAGGACTTTCATTTAATTCCAACAATTTGGAGTGCGACAACTTCAGCACCCAGTATTTTTTTGATATAACATAAGATATAATACTATAAAAATGTTTCCATGGATAACAGTAACACATTTTATATTAGAGAACTACTTGACTACTACAGATTTCCTGCATTTTTTAATATATTAAAAGTAATACCTTATCGGAAATAAATGTGTTCCCTTTAAATGTGCCTCAAAACTTTTACAACATATCCTTTCATCAATGATCTTACCTTTTTCTGAAGGACATTAATTTTTCTTTCTTTTACTTCCAACATGTCTTTCATATCTCGAATTTCTCCAGCAAGGGTTCCTTTCTCTTCTGTGAGGTCTTGAAGTTGTTTTGTTTTTTTATTCAGAAAGGTTTCTTTTTCTTCCAATCGTAACCGCAAGGCATCAACCTACAGTAAATAAATCAAACATATTTAGGTTTTAGTTTTAGCACTAATTTTCTTTTTTTTTCTACACTTAAGAAATGCATTATTTTTTTAATGTGGATTTTCCAAATTTATCTCAGACTAAGAGACTCTTTTACCTGTTATACTTTTCTCCAATGTGTATTGCACAAGTCTCTTAACAAACAGATCTGACTGTACTTCTCTGTAGTTAGCACAAATCCCTGTCAAACAAAATAAGGGGTATTCCAACGATTTTCCTATGCAAAATGCTTTATATACATAACTGGAGGTTTTTTTCTTTAGAAACACTAAAAGGAAAAAAAATGCAAAGAAATCTAACAAGCCCACAGAGTGTAAGCACCCCCCATTTCTTGCTGTGTAAAAGCTCAAGCATGCAATTTTATTGCTCTCGTAATGAAATTCTAACAGTAATAAAATAGCAGACAATTCATCAAAGAAACAGAATATGTTTGGATTTAACCATCAGTACTGCAAGAATCACACCTTCCATGTATTGGTCCCTTCAGCAATTCCACTAAATTGTACCTGTTTCCACATTCTGGTTCAAGAAAGCAGTTACAAGTGAATTGCTGAGCAGCTCTCAGCATAAAATAATGGGGGAATTTGGGAATAAAGAACAGGTTTATATAAAAGTTTTTCAAAACCAAAAGACACATTTTCTTTTCAATGTGAGCCTCATATTGTTCCAAGCTCTTTTGTAAATACAATAATACAAGAAAATGTGGTACACCCATGAAACTGGGTCAGTACTATCAAACATCATGCAAAGTAGAGAACTAAGATAAGGGGAGGGCAATCATTCATTATTACAAAGACAGGTTTCCTTGAACAGGGGCTTCTTCTGCAGCTCTGAACCATGAGGTGTTCACATTAAGTGGACTCACAGGCTTATTTTAGCTCCAAGGTACGCCACTGGGAAGACAAGGTTTGGGTTGAAAATATACGATGTGGCAATCTAGAATAATTCTCCATATACAAGAGAGCTGCAGGAAGTCAGGCAAGTGGGAAATTCTATATTCAGTAATCCAAATTTTAAACACACAAATGGTAGAAAATAAAGAATAAGAGTTTAAAGTTTTCATTACCTAGAAATTCATAAGGTTAATTAGTAATTAAAAACTAGATGGGAGTAACTGGAAGGACATAAATGTTGGCTTTGCATTTTGAAGTTCTGCAGTTGGAATAGTCAGAGAGGGTTTTATTTATTTCAAGGGTCTTATCTAGTAAGCCACTTTCCTCCTAGTTAATCAGAATATTAGCAAAGTACAAAACAATCAGCAGATCCCTATTTATTTACATTCTGAGTTTCGTAATGCTAAATTTATTCAAAGCAAAAGTCTTTGCAATGCCATTTTAAAGCTTGGTTTGGGACCAATTTAGATGATCTATTGGATCTCAAAATGCATGTTTTTCCTGCTCTTAAAATGGCTCATTGCCTTTCTATACACTGGAAAAAAGATTTATACTCTACTGGATTTATTTTATTTTTAAGACTATTTTTTACAATATTACAGTAATAGGATCCCTCAGTTTGTAAGCAGTGGGCAGTGTGGGATCCAAAGATGACTTTTTGAATTGGAAAACAAGAAACAGTAGTAGCAGCGAACTTTCAGACCTCTTTTAATAAACGTTAAAGACCTCATCTGAAACTCATTACCACATCTTCTTTATACTTAATCACTTATTTGCTTCATGTCTGAAAGCAATCCCTGAAGTCAAATCACAAAAATCTCTGTTGGGCCTTTCGGCTGCAGCTGAGGAGCTCGTCATAACACGGCAGCGGGAGCTCCGAGAGCGGCTCTCCCCAGTCAGGCCCTGCAAGTCTCATTTTCCAACTGCCACGAGGCAGAAGCTTTAATGCTTCAAGTCAAGGGGAGTTGAAGGTGATTAGATGGATAAACAAAGCACTGATACCGTTCCCCAGTGACTGGGATAACACAGGAGCTTGCACATGTGCTGATACAGCTCTGCCTGGCTGAGCCGGGCGGTTGCTGAGTCAATAATCTTTTCTTCTCTACCCATCCAATCCCCACCCAAAGGGCTGAGCAGACAACTCTCACTCTTCTTCACCAACTCTTCACACACACCCTGCCATCATTACATCACCACATTCAACTTAGAAATGGGGATTTTAGGCATTCAAACTTGGGAGCACAGAAAGGAGGATTGAGAGGATGAGTAAATGGTTCTGAATTCGCAGTCTGAGTGACAGCCTGGGTGGGAAGCAGAAGCAGAGTCCTGTCCACTCCAGTTTCTCAGAACCCAATCTTGCCTTCACACAATAGTTAATTAAACAGCACTACATAACTGAACATTTCTGCTTTTCTTCTCACCCCCACCCAGCCCATAGCACCACCAATACAGTATTTCTACTCCCTACACCAAGACACAAATTCACCCTGGAGGGACAAGAGAAGCGTATGGTGGTTCTCTTTCACACCAAAAAGAAACACGTGGAACTGCAGCAGAGCCCTAGTCTCTATTATTCCTTTCACAGGTTAGCATTCAGGTCATACACATGAAAACCTTTAAGTTAGTTCAAGGGTTACAACCTTGACTGTGCCACAGAGCACCAGGTACCCAGTATTGTCTGTTTTCTTATTAATGTCATAAATAGATTACTCCCCACACCTTCATGTAAATAGTTCACACTTTAGATCATTTTTTTTCAGCTCCATGGTAACTTTTCAACAGTTAACTAATGAACACTCATATGTTTGAGGTGAGGTCCATAAGTTGCATGTGGACTTTAGGTCTGAATATATTCAGATGTAAGTGGTATAACTTCTGCCTTGAACTCCAGTCCCCACCAGAGACTGCTCTTAATATAAGACTACCCTGGTTTTCATTTTAAGAATCCAATTCTAGCCTTGGTAGCTTCAAATAAAAGCTTGAAAGCACAAATGAAGTGCAGCTTCAACTGCACTGAGAAACAGCCAGAGAATCTCAATCCCATCAACGCCCGTTCACACAACGACAGTACAAGTGTTGGACAGAAAGAGTTCAACATGTCCAGCACAGCCTTAGGTGGCAGAAAAGCATCTGCCAAATACATACCTATTTACTTATATCTCCTCATCTTGAGACTGCTACAGTAGAGCACTTTAATTCAAAAATCCACCTACACAATGAAGCCCAGGTATTTTGATAGAATAGGTACCTCATTTCCCAAACTACCATTCCCAGCAAGGAGCCATTCTGAAATCAGTGCTCTACGGGAGTTTTCAGAGGCAGAACTCAGATCCAATGGCAATCTGGGAGAGTGAATGGGGAACCTATACTGTGTGTGGTCTTGGGTGTACAGATTTATTTTCTCTTCATGGGGATGCAGTGTGGAGGTTTTAAGAGAGCATCAGTTATGTCAGTCATTTTCTCCTTTCCTGAATTCTTCTTTCTGCCTCTGGTAATCATGAACCAAGACTTTTACATTCCCCATAATATGAAATAAAACTACCTCAGCCTGAACTGCAGGCGACCTTTTACTATCTGTTCTGCACTAAGCACGTATGACATCATTTCATAAGTCAAATATGAACCTCCAGATGGTATAAAACCAAAAAGCTGGTAAATCAGTTCCTCATCTCATGGACAAAAAGAAGCAAAATATACTACTTCATTTGCAGCCAGGATGAATTTGCCAATATTGGAAATTATCTCTTCCCTGAAAATGGTATAGTGTAATAATATCTCCAAAATAATGAAACAATGAAGTAGTCTAGATGGAACATGCCAGTACACTGTGAGAAATTTCTGTCATTTTGTTACTCTTTTTACATTTAAGGCATTTTAAATATGATCTGAAAGGAAATTAAATATGGGTCATTTTACAGCACCAGATATATATTTTTTTCTATTCGAAATTTCTGGTACACAAACCCCCTCTCTTTGGCTTTTCACTCAACAGTATGTAATTTTAAGAGTCCTTGACTTATTTTTCCCAAGCTTTGGCAGTGTATTTACTAGTAAAACTTGGCAGCCTGAAGAACACCATCATTTTCCAGAAAAATAAAGCAAAAACAGATCTGATAGCTAACACATAAAATATTTCAAAGACCTCTCTCCAAGTAAATTGCTTTTTTAATTTTGTCTAACTTCTTTTTCCTCAGCAACTGCTTATTTCAACTATTTAGTACAATAAACTCTGTCACTTGCCCTGGAAATATACAACATACTGCAAAAACTTAAAAACTGGGTTATTCTTCAGGAAAAAGAAGTTCATGTAAGTGGCAAAAATTGCCAAATTCAAAGTCAAACTTTATTAATCTTCATGTCATCACCCGCCACTCATGACCAGCTTCGGTAGTGACTATTTCTTGAAATTCCTTACTGCTGACTGTTTAACTTATATACCATATTATATACATCACTTATGGAAGTGGTTTTATTACTATAGAGTTCCATGAGGAAGTAAAACATGAAGAAGCACTACTGTGTTTCACCGTTAAGAATTACTTATTTTACCATCATAAATACATCCATTTAAAGCAAATATTTGACTCTATTTCTTTAAAACTAACTCTGAACTTACCAGTGAGGTAGTAAGTGTACTGTAATACACCTGGAGTGGTGAGAAGACAAATTGCAACTCACTGTCAACCTCCCTCCTGACCCCACCTCTGTTCCAGCACACACACAGCCAAAATCTGCCACTGTGTTCAAGACTCCACCTTCTCCCTTCTCTGCTATCATTCCCTCCCTTCCTGGTGACCACTACAGGCTCCACGGGGCTGCTGACACTTCCTGTGCTATTATTTGCTCTCTTAGTGTATTATGCAGCCACCTTTTGAGGAATAGCTTCTGTTAACAAAAATCACAGGTTTCTATTAAAGATCTTGGTGCCTATACTTATACATCTGCATATAGCTGGGGAAATGTAATATTCTAAGCTATTATTTAAACCAAGAATAAAAGTGCTGTCACTCCAATTTTCCACACAGGAGTACTGAGTTTTTACTGCAGAGAGCATATTGTCACACGGGCCCGTTTGCAAATATGAGAACTGAGCTACAAGTATAGAATGGATATCATGAGTCCCTACTGTGCTCTCCACTTCAGAGCTATTAAAAAACAAACAAACCTCATATTTATCCCTCATTTTTCAGTCTGATGTGATAACCATTATATTTTTCAAAGCAATGGCTGTACCTGTCAGTCCATAATACAATACATTCATTTCTTTCCAAAACGTCTCATGCATGTAAACTTCAAGGCAGAGAAGGCAGAACACGTCTACCTTTTGAAGCTGCAGACACCTGAATTTTGTCAAAATTGATATCCTTTACATTCTTTTCCAAACTGAAACTTTAGTGAGTTAGCAGGCACTTTCACTTTGCAGAGTGAAAAGCATTTCATTCCACTTTCAAGCATTATTTCAACAACACTCTCATTTCTCTACTACTCCGAGTATTATGGTTGCTCTAGTTTACATTTTAATTCAGCTGATAGTTTACAGGCTTTAAAGGATAATCTGTTTAACCGACACAAGGAGAGGCATTTAAAACAGTTGAGTACATTGTAATCCAGGGGAACTGCCAGTGATCAACATGAGATGTTTTACAAACACAGGCCAGTGTTTCCTGTTCACATCAGAAAAACAAACTCAGACCGTTTCCCTTGTAGAATCCCTGTCACAAGCTCCTTCAGTCCTTCTCTAGGAGAGTGGGAGAAGCACCTGATTGTGTAGGACCTCAAATGCACCTTACTCGACTTAATTCTTGAAAGATGGCACCTCCAGGTTTCATAAACCTCTCAGCCTCCATCCCTGACAGCTTTGCCAGCCACCATCTCGACTAATCAATTTTATTTTTCCTATGTTCTTTTTTATGCACCAGTTCAGATTACACTGCTCTTTAAAAGAGAAAATTGGTAAACTGTCAAACTACACTAGGAAAGGTTTCAGCTGAACCAAAGATTGTTACCAAGATATAAATGGCTCCCTCAGGCAGCACGAAGCTCGTCCTTGGGGAACATCACATGCCACAGGGAATTCTGATCACGTGTAGTTTATCAATGCAGCCAACTGCCTAACAGCTGTTTTATTCAGATTTATATCTTTGCCTACTCCTACCACTAAAATTAGGTAGTTTAAAGCAACTAGCCCAAAGTTTAGAATTTCATATTCAGTTTAGTTCAAGCAAACTTTGGAAAGCACATGGGAATTGTAACTCATGTGCTAATACTCAGAGCTTTTGTTAATAAAACTTCCAACACTAACCTTACCTCATTGAACTTACCTCACTGATTTTTATGCTCACTATAAAACTATAGCTGTCATAATACTTTTGAATTACTGCAAAAGGAAGTCAGTTATTCCAGAGTCAATGTTATTTAGCAACATAAGGATAGCTGTAAATTCAAAATGATAAAAACCAACTTACAAAACTATCTATCTTGAAAGCTTTTAACTTTTAAAATTTCTGTCTCCAAAAACATTTAAAGTTTATTATACTGTAACAGATTAATAGAAAGTGAATTAAAATAGGTCACAATGTTCTTTTTTAAAGTCATGCCAATGTATTTAATTGCTTCAAGAAATATAAATATGCAAAATTCCATAACAGTATAAAAATCATCAGTAAATAACCATTACCTTTATATGTGGTCAAAACAGAATTTTTACACAAACTGTGATTTCTCAGTTTAATTTTTTTTACTAGTAGGAGTCACTTTTTACAAATAGTTGACACAGCAGTGAATGTGTGACTTTCAAAAAACATATTTAGGTTTGTAATCTACTCAGAACGTTCAAGCAGAGGAGGTGCCTGTAGGTGAAACCTGTCTCCTATTGAGCTAGAGAGCCTGTGTCACGCTTGGGGGGCTCAGCTGTATCCTTGGCCTCCCTCTCAAAAATTTCATGTTTTGAGTGAGACTCATCTCTTGGAAGAGAATCTGATGATTCCCCCTGTTCTGAAACTGGAACACCTGTTTTTGTCACCCACTTGTTTATCAGACATTCCTACACATCAATAGATCCAGCTGGAATCAGCTTGACTACAAACTTATCTTCCAGAATCTACTGCCAGCTCATAAAAAGAGTGACATAAAACAGCTTGGGCAATATTTTTCTTTTATTCATAAGAACACTGCAAACAGAGAAGGTTAAAACAATAAGCTAAACATACATTGCTTATTTTAAATACAACACAGCATTTTCTCCAAGAAAAATGTCCATTTGGCTCTTGAATCTCTCCTGTCCACATTCTTCCAGAAACCAAGTTAGAGCCCTTTCTCTGAAATCTGCTGCAGTTTTTTAGAATGTGAGTAAACTTCTTAGAACTACTTAGTCTAATTAAAAAATTCACCTCAAAAATTATCTAAACTCAATTTGCAAAACCACCAGACTGTGACATGTAAATAATACTAAATGATGAAATATGCTACAAGATTCTGAGCACAGACTGACAAGCATACTTTGTACAAGTTAAAATATATTTTTAGAATTATTTTAGAGTCTAGTCAGATTACCTCATGCAAACAATTAAAGTTGTTTAAAAACTCATTCATCCTGGAGTTGGAAATTACTACCCCTTAGTGAATATATCACAGCCAACAGAAAGAGGAATGTCACCAGTTCACAACAGGGATAAGCAAAATTAATTGGCTGCAATGATCCCTGCAAATGAAACCACAATGCAACGATAGATTTGAGCCTTTTTAGCATCCTAACAAGGTTCTTTCACTTTCCTGATCATCCCTCTTACCCTCCTTGTCACCTCTGCTATCCTCAATTAATCTTTCTTGAACCTATGTGACTGCATTTCACATGAGATCTCACAGAGGACATAAAAATATTGCCCCTCTGTAACAGAAATCTCTCTCCTGATAAATTCAAGCATCAGATTTTCCACAGCCATGTTTTATTGGTGACAAGCAGCAAAACTCTAACACACTATTATTGCCTTTACTTAGAGCTTTACATTACAGAAGTTGTTGGTTTTTTTGTCCTCAGGGGCATAACCTTCCCTTCCGTGTTACCACATCTCATTCATTTTTCTCAGTTCAGAATTCAGGATCACCCAAATCTCAGCCCCATTTGTGACTGCAATCTGTGCACCTTCACGTGTGTGCTCCCAAAGTCTGGCAAGCTGATTGATGGAAATACTAAATAAGCCTCATTGCAATACCAAGTCTTGAGATGCTTCAACAATAATTATCCCCAACCTGGTCCTTCCTTGTCCTACTCTCTACACTGCTCCTCTATTAGCCAATATTTCACCAGTTCTACCATTGTTGGGCTGAAGCATCACCCACTTAAAACATCTGAACACGATATGGCAGAGAAAGCCCTACTGAGATTCAGCTAAATGAGACATTATGTGTATTTGTTGTTTAAAGATTAGCAGTGTTCTCAAAGAAAGAGACTGCCTTAGCCTAATTTAGCTGATTTCATAACCGATATGGATGCACAGTGGCCCTCTAAAAATGGCTAAATGAAAAGGTTTTTTCCATACCAGACAAATAATCTTTTATAGCAAATCCAAAGGGAGATAATCAGAATAAGGTATGTTTTTCCTTTAGACATAAACGGATTTTTACTATTTGTTTCAAGCTTGCCATGCAGTCTGGGGACGGGAGTGGTAAAATTCAATTCTAAATCCTAGGTTACCAATGAAGTTGCAAACTTTGGATTTTGTTCCAAAAATATCACCAGAATTCCTGCTTTTTCAATTGATTGTGTTCAAAAGACTTCTGTTGAAAGTTTCTGTACTTGAAAGTATGTCTTTGAAATACTTGAAATAGGACTGAATCTTCTAGGATTTCAACCCTTTCAACTGAGGTTATCCTTAAATATAAAGATATAAACAACTGTGGAAATGATTTTGTTAACATGCCATAGAAAACATGGAAGAAACGTTCATTTTAAAAAAATGTTTACTACTTAATCATTCCTAATATTCTTTTTAGAGTATATCACGTATATATTTCATGTATACTCTTTTTAGGTGATATATAAATATTTAGTGCACATATAGAGATGTATATGCATATTCATGTATAAACAAATATTATTGCTAAAAAAATGAGGGTATAAATAATTTAACACAGAAGTAAAGGCTACATGAAAGCAGATTTACTAGTCATGGAAATGAAACCTGAGTATGAAAATTCACTTCCCAATCTCTGACAGCTGACATTAACATGGAGCCTTACAAATCTGCCCTTTAAGAAAATTCTAAAAGGAAATAAATAAATAAAGCAAGTACCATTCCTCATCTGTTTTTCTTTTCCTGGAAAGCATTCTGAAAGTAATTTTTTTCCCAGACATAGATAATTCTGCACATGGGTGAAACTCTGCTCCTTTTTTCAATCTTCTCAAAAGAGTGGGAAAATAAAGATAGATTTCAAGAAACAGGGCAACGCCAGCACACAAAAACAATCTTAATGTGAAGTTTAGCATAGATCAACTATATATTTACACTATGCAAATTTAATTATATTTATCAAAACAGAAGAGTATCACAATGCCATCTCAAGCAGAAGCAAAAAAAAAAAAAAAGTTATAAAAAACATGTTAAAGAACTGCTAATATTTCTCTCTGTAGCTGTCAAGCTGTCTTAAACAATTTAATTTCCAAGTACCCCTTTAGTAAGGAAGTTTTTTAAGAAGTGAAGAGCCAGTAGAAAATAACAGCAACTACAGACAATTTAATGAATTTACTGAATATACTTCTACCTTAACGTTGCATTACAACAGCATATCTTTGAATACAGAGGTGTATTAGCCTCTTTGATTTCAAAATCTGAAAAAAACAGGGGGTTTTTAGACCAATCATTCCTGAAAATTTAATCTAGGACAGGAAAGTCAGCCTTTGTTCTTCCTGCATACATTATACTCCCAGTAATACCTCTGCAGGCTGTCTGTAAACTTGTGCAGATGCAATTAAGTGCCTCTGTAACTGAAACTTTCTAAACCCTTGTATTATTTATGCAAGAAGAAATATAACCCTCTACCCTCATTCATCTCTGTACTGGATTTGCAAGACCTAACAGAAGAGTAAAAAAGTTAATTGCTAAATTATGTATATAGATGGGATATTTAATGTCAACAAAGAATGAAACTGACAGCACAGGGACAAAACAAAATAGTCCCCATACATTCTTGTATTTATTTACATATAAGTACAAAATTATATATTTTATGTACATGGGTATATAAACATTTAATTTTTTCAGCCACTGAAATTGTAGCATTAAGTGTGCCCTCACCTGGCTGATTTTCCATTTTGAACATCTTAATTCCAAGAATCTGTCTAAAGATCTAAACTGGCATCATTATTCTAAGTACATGTAAGACTAAACGAACCTAAGGAATAAAAAAAGGCTTTGACCTTAATGTAGGCACCCTGTATCAAAAACCCTTGAAAGTGTATAAAACATTGACTTCAAGCAATCTCACTCTTTAATATAATCTATTGCTTTGCATAACTCTAAGGGCTCTTCTTCAACATAATTTCTGGCTGCAATTAATGACAGCAAATGATGCAAGTTTTATATATGAATATTTTTCCTGTGAATGAGATAACATTAAGCATCCAAGGAATACAAAGAATCACTTAATTAGCCTCAGGGTCACATCTATATAAATCATTAAGCCACTGAAAAAGAGAAACCTTTGAAACAAAGACAGGATCCTGAGTTTGCAAGAAGTGCAATGCTACAAAAAGGAAATTCAGATGGCATCATATATCAAAACCCAATATACAGAATACAGCCTTTAAATAAGAGTAGCAGCCTCTCCCTGGTCAATTTTTCAACGCTGGGTTGCAATCCTCAACACTGGTCTAAAATTTAGTTGTCTTATTTAGAAAGAAATTTATCAGGATTTCTCTCAAGCATGCCAGTAGTTGAGAGAGTAAGTCAGACTACTGTACATCACACACAAGTTCTAGTCTTTCTCTTTCAGCTTTTAAAGGCAGGTGCCTGATTAAGACACTGCACCAGATATCTTTGAATTGTTTAATTTACTAACAGTTAAAAGAAAGAAAAAACAAAATCCTAACTATGTCATTCATAAAGCAGCATTATCTTCCTTAATTAATTTTCTCAACGTTTACAATATCTATACTAATTCTCTGTAACTGGATATGTTCTGGATCCATTCTCAGAGAATCTGTGTAGAATAAACATTTGAAACATCTTAAAGACTAACTAAAACCATCTTTGTACTACACTGCAAGGCAAATGATTTTTGGATGTTTTGCATTTTTATGCTAAATAGTGCAGCTGCAATTGATAAAAACCAATCAAGCTAATTTAAATCAATCATGTCCAGGAGGTTCTCATCACTTGTGTAAAAACGCTCTCACACTCACTTTAAGACTTGACCACAGCAAGTACCTCCCCCCCTCAAATTTTGATATCTTTAAGTTCCCTCTGCGTCTCATGCGACAAAGAAAAAAAAACTAGAATTCTTTGGAATGAGAATCTTTCTCATTTTACACTGCAAATCAAACTTCAGTGACTCATTTGAATGGAAACTCAGGTTGTGGGTACCACTTGAGCACAAAGTGTACGTCGAGGCATTGGGTCAAAGGCAAAGTAAACCTCTAGCACTCAAAATACACAAATGTTACCCTCTAATACATAATCTGGATTGAATTACTGAAATCATAACATGTGTTTTGAATTTATTATTCTGATTTATCAATATGGCACATCACAGCTGCCATCCTGAGTTCTCTCTCAGCTGCTACATTTGACATTCTGAAATGATGGCTGTTTATATGTTAAAATTTTTCATTAACTGTTGCCACTACATTTTAAACCTATGAAACTACAAGACCCATGAAAGAACTCTTTCCTAGCAGGGGAAAGTCCAACATAACGGATCTGAATTCTGGTATGATTGTTACCAATTTGGCCAACCTCCAAGTGCACGTGACTGCAGACTCTTTTCAGATAGCTCAAAAATAATTAAATAAATAAAGGGAGGCCCTGAAATTGAAAGTATGCCATGACTTTCTTCCTGTTTCCTATAAGATGGCTATGGGATTCAGCAGAGTAACTGGAGATGGAAGCAGAGACCCACATAACTATGCCCTGGATGTCTTTCTCCTTCACAAGGAGGAACAAGGTGCTTTGTGATTGACTGAAACTGCTGGCATGGCTTCTTTTCATGTCCTCTTGGAGCAGCTGCTCACCAAAACCATTTGCTCACTGTTCCCACAGAAGCAAACAAGAAAAACATACAAAAGCATCAAGAAAATCCATCTACCAGTAATCCTGCAACTGGCCAAAAGAAGGTTTGAGAAACATATCCTTATCTTCAAATCATACAAACTGCATCTATCTTCATGGAAAAAAATAAGATGTAATCATTGAAATAATTTTCCCAATAATTTTTGTTCTGTAGTTGACACATAGATATTTGATTGATAGAAAAGGTCTTCTTTTTTACTGATAGACTACCGTGCATTTTTTTAAATACACTGAACTGTTAAATACCACACCAAAATCAAACTCGTTATCTTAGAACTGTAAGTGGATAATAATTCTGGACTTATGTATGACTAATAGTAACCAATGGAATTAATAACACATTGCCACTCTGAATTCATGTTCCAGAAATCCTTCTTTTCATTATGCACCAGAACACAAAATTCTCTCAACAGCTAAAGCAGCAGTAAACAAAGCCTACTAACTGGAGGAACCCCCCTTCTTATATGTCATATATTTGGAAATGGCTTCCAGGATTATTCCTTCCTCAGTATGACCACTCCAAGGATCAGTGTGAGGCTTACCAGCCTCCCTGGATCCTCCTTCTTGCCTTTCATAGAGTAAGAATGACACTGGCTTTCTTCAGTCCCCAGAAAGCTCTCCTTAATACCATGACTTCCCAAAGAGAACTGACACAATCCCATCAACATTTGTACGTGCATTCCACAGCCAAAGGACTTGTGTCCAGTTTCTTTAAATATTCCCTGACCTGCTCCTCCTCCATCAAAGATAAGTTTACCTGGACTTCAGCATTGGTTTCAGAGACCTGGGATTGCTGAAGGCTAGTCTTACCAGTAATGCTCAATGTGAAGAAGGCATTCTCCATCTCCTTTAGGATCAGATCTCCACTCCCATTCATCAGCGAGCCCAGATTCTCCCTAGTCTCCTGCTATTGATGTGCCTGTAGAAATCTTTCTTGTTGCCCTTCACCTCTCTTGCTCTATTCAAGCCCACATGGGCTTTGGCTTTCTTAACCCTAAACTTGCATGCTCAGACAGGGTATCCCTATTCCTCCTAGGTCACTTGTGCCTGCTCCCACCCCCTGCATCACTCCTTTTTATTTAACTTCATAATTAGAGAGGGAACAGAGCTGATTTCAGTCATATAAAATTGATCATTTATAAAAACACATGGAACCAAAACACTCTCATCTATTTTAAACCCTTCTTTGTCCAGGAAAAACATACATCACTTAAGCTTATCCTCTCACTAGGTATGTGACAGGCTGCTTCAGAATTTAGGACAGAAGATGACACAAAGTAGACCAGTCTGCTGGATCACAGAATTACGCTGGAGGAGGAAAAGATAACAGAGGCCACTGGCACCTCTGTACAAATACAGCTGAACTTTGCTGGGCGCCCAAGCCAACCCAGCTGCAGGGCTGGGCAACAACCATGAGCCCCCAACATGTACGAGTCCAGGTCAAGTCTGGCAAAGATTTCCTGCCTGATTTAAAATTACTGTATTTGGTCCAATGGCACATCTCCTAGAAATGGTGGGCAGGTTGACCACACATGTGTCTGTCTTTATTTGTGGCCTGACACTTGGCAGGATAAGCTTCATTATGTTTATGGTTATGCTTAAGAAAAGTACTCTCAATTGTTTCCAGTCTGTTGCAAACATAAACCTACAAGCTGTATTAAATATATACTATTGTATTTACCACAACGTTATGAAATCATGCATAAAATCCTAAAATGGGATAAAATAGAGGCAACTTCTCTTCCTCCTGCCCAATTTCTGGCATCATTTCAAAATAAACAAGGAAGCAAACCAATCCTTATACTGAAAGGTCAGCCAGGATCTTCGTCACAGGAAACATAAAACTGGCCTAAAATAAAAATAAATAAATTATTCAGTAAAAGAAAAGCAATTTTCTCTTACATCAGTTATGTGGAAAGACTAAACAGCTCCACAGTGAAATATCTTAGTAATTACATGTATCTATTAATGAAGAAAATTAAATTTCTTCTACCTAAAAGAGTAAAATGAAATTTACACTTGACTCAAAAAATAGATAAATTAATAGTAAGTGAAAAGTACTTTACTGCAACTCAAGTCACATGGAACTGGCTAGATATTGCAGATAATTGAGATTCTCATCCTTTATTTCCATACTTTCTAATCTCAGGAGCCTTACTGCTCCTGACATAAAGCAGAGAAATTTAGCTATAAATATGCAAAGACAGAAAAGAATGTTGAACTCTACCATGACACAAAACTACCTGTTCTGTTTTAGAGTTCCGAAACATGTAAAACATCAGTGAAGTGTAATCTGGAGCTCAAATATAACAGTGCTCTTTCCTCTACAGTTTCCTTCCTTGCCCAGTGAGGACTCTGCTTATTTTTACATGATTTTGCTATTTATCTAAATTTAAAGATGAAAGATGAACCTCCAGTAGAAATCTTTCCATTATTAATCCATCTTCCATGCAAGCCATTGACAAAGAATCACTTCTAATGGACTGGATATGGCACACAGGCATCATGAACACTTCTTGCAGAGAGCAAATAAAAAAAACTACTCTTAGCAATTCCTATTGCTATTGGTAGGAATTACTACCAAAAATTTTCTTCTTGTCGCTTTATTATTTCTCCTAAGTTTTAAGGCAACATTAGTGTCCCTCCCGGGAGAGTATTTCAACTGCCATGTTCCTCTAAATTTACTACTGAAAAACACTGTCAATATTTTGGAATAGCAAGTCACTTTCTCTGATCTTGCTCTGAAATTGCTTTACATTCAACACAATCAGTACACATATTTAGAAAACAGGAAAATATTATTTATGTTAAAGATTAGGAATATATAGAAATGGGCAGATAGAAGATACATTGATTTTAATTTTAATTATTCATTATAGGAAGACATTACAGTATTTATGAATATGAGAATCTATTCCAGAAGCCAATTTGGTGTTGCTCCTGCAGTGTTCAGAACAATGAGAGAGTGATACAGTGTAAAAGTAATTAACTAATGGAAAGTATGTTAAGTATTTTCTTGGAACTTCAAGAGTTTAAACAACTTAAAGGGGAAAGTGAGCACTCAGCGAATGTGAACTCGAACTGTTTTTATTTACACACTCCTCAGTCTTTCCCACCCTGTCCTGATCTTGTGTCTGATCTCACAATGTGGGGCAGTGGAAGAAAGCAGACTTTAAAGACAAGAAACAGCTGTTAGGCTTGTTTGACCTGAGGAAGAATTTGAAAAACAAAAGCAAAAGAACACGAGAAAGAAAAAGAGTCCTCATAAAAGCAGTATTTGCAGAGTTGTTTCAGCCTATTTCGAGCCAACCCCGGTATTGTGCCTGACATGCACCTTGCTTGCATCAAACTTACTTCCACTGAAAGGCAGAAGTAGAAGGGAATCCAGCAAAGGCAACAATGATTCACAAGCCCTATATGAATACCTACAAAAACAACCTTTTTTAAAGGAAAATTATTCATCGATGTGGAAAAAAAAAAAATCAAAGCCACACATTACCAAGTGTAAAATCAAGATTTGCCAGTAGACATCCAGTCTGACCCTTTGTGTTAAAATAGGCAGCCAAATAATCACTGCAGAAACAAAACCCAAAGCATCCTTATCCATTTTATTCTATCTTCTGATCTACTTCTCAATCCAACTTGACACAAGTACCAACGTTTTCAAAACTCTCTAAATACTTGACTTGCAACTCCCTGATTTTATCTTGTTAGGTCTTAGTTTTAAGATACTTAGACACGTTTCTGACACCATCCTAGTAGAACTCAGCTGACTCAGACAATGTTGAAGCAGCACTGCACATTAGCACAGATGTTTCTGTCCTACAGCTCTTCTGTAACAGCATCTTCTGCAACTCCTCCCCACAGTTTCACGCTCCTTTTTCACTCATTTCCTGCTGATTTTGAAGAACGTCTCAGTTTCTTCTTTAGATTTAGATTATTTTTAATACTTGACAAAAAAAGTCCTCTCCTGTCCTTCTGAAATATTTTTTTGCAGTTTAAAAAATGAATTTTTTCCACTTTCATAAATTTCGTTTCTTCAAGCTTGGTACTGCTTACACAATTTCTTCAGTGAAACTAAAAACATTCACAGTTATTGTTAGGCAAGAACCTCTCAAAAACAGAGACAGATCCGTGGCAAAGAGTTTACAGGGGAAATTCAACAGGAGCATATGCAGCCTTTAACAATTACAGCTGGTAGAATGGACACAGGTAGTAAAAGTATAATCATTTAAGAGCCAGAAACCCATCATATACGATGTCTGTAACGACCTTGGCATTGTCGTTACTTTTTGCATCCCACAATTCCTTTGCAAAAAAATGAAAATTAACACTGGGAATTATAGGAGTTAATTGAGCTTCTGTGTGAGAAAGAGAACACATTCAAGGGAGAAGCAGAGAGGGAACAACTCAAAGCCTTTCTTCTTTATATTTCACAGAACAGATCATAACCAAAGGCAATAACACAAATTCAAGTTACCTAATGCAGCTTAACACTATTATTTCTTTAATAAATAGGACCTGATTACAAATTTTATTGCATAGAAATAATGTAACTAATGCTAGCAGGGGGAAGGTATATGATCCTGTACAGGAAACACAAACGTGAAGGATTTGTTTGAAGAGCTAAGATTTAGGTTATAGTGCCATATTTAAATAATCACAGGAAAGAATCAAACAAATGGAGAATTGTGCCACAGTACACTGTTCAGCTAGTTGACTAACATTATTAACCACTTCCATGACCAAAGATCTAAAAAGAGCACTTTTCAAAGGAGACAGATGATTCCAGAACTTTGTTACAAGCACTTTTTACCCAGTCAAGTCCAGCCAACATTAATTAGCATCCTGCCTTTGAGAATATTTCGTATTTTAATTAAACCAAATTCACAGCCGTCTCATTAACTACATATCTTTAAAAATTTTTGCTCTAAGGACATCAATATCCTTTTTTAACTAGGTGCTATCATGCACAGGAGCTGTTTAGCCCAGCTTCTTTTCAAGTGTCAGACCACTGTTTTCATGGCTCTCAGTGTACAACTGCAGTTCCTCCCTGCAACAACTTGAAACCGAGATGATTGTTCCCACATGTCTGTGCCAGCCAACAGTCCTCAAGGATTTTTATTTACTAAAGCCTTAAGGCTACACAAACTTAACTGCCATGACTTACCATGGCAGAGTTGTGAAGTACCAAATCTACTTCAGAAAGACAGCTTTTGCCACACATGTATTATCCTTTGCTTGTCTAAATGAAACAGTACATTTGTGTCTGGGTTTCTATTTCATCCAATTTATAAAATGAAAAAGCAGCTTTGACTTTAACAGAAAACAAAAATGGAAGCCACAAAACTGGAATTCCATTAAGTTTACCGCATCAGCTAGTGGAAAACACATCAAATAAGGACAAAATTATATTATTTGGGAGAAAATGTATCTGCTGTTTCTTTTGCAGGAGACAATTCGTAAATATTTTTTACCTATAACAATAGCAAATCTTTAAAAATTCTCAGACTGCATTACTTGATGATTTTAAGTATGGAAGGTACTAGAGAACTGTAAAGTATTATGTAGTTTTATTATGTTATCACTTGGGACATGAAGTGTATGTTCTCTATGTACGTTCTGTTTGCCTTAGCTGATCTTATTTAAATGCCTCTAAATATTAGCAAGTTACCTGTGAATCCACTAATCTTTCAGAAATTCAGATGCTCACTTGCATTTTCCACTGTGATACCAACAACTGGGGATTTCTTTCCTTTGAAAAGTTAAACAAGGGGAAAATGCAAGAAGAAAACAAACAAACAAACAACCCACACCACACAGCTATAAAATATTACTCAGAATCCTACCAAAAAAAAAAAAAAAGAATCAAAAAGCCATATGAGGTCTACTGTCAATATAAGCATCCTCAAAGATTTCTGGGTGACCACAACTGCAGAAGCTTTTTCATTTCAAATAGGCCATAATTCCCATTTTAAACTCTGCTTCTGTTGTGAGCACGATTTTTTCCTCAGCAGAGACAGAGGCAGACCAAGGATATATCTTTGCACCTACCACAGGTTGAGTGTTTGGGTTAAGAGCAATGTTGAGCTAAGAGCTCTGTTATCTGTGTTAGGAAGGGGGTAGCTCTTCACTGAACAAGGCGACTCCCAAACTGAATCACTAATTTACAACAAACACAGTGTGCACTCCTGGCTTTAATCCCTGCACAAAAGCTGAACTGTCCCACATTATATCCCTGCACTGCAACTCCTACCTACCTGTATGTGCCCTGCACAAGGATCAGCCTCACTGGTGATTTGCTAACTTCCTTCATTTTTTACCCAAGACAGTAGACACAAAACGAGAGCCATTTCCCTCTTCCTCTTTCACTTTTGTGTATGTTTAAACATGAGAGTCACTTGCCTTTGCACTCAAGGCCACTCCAGGCTTATACACCAAACCATAGCCCCCCAGTTCCCTTCAGCCAGAGGATTTAATTCTTGTCTTCCTTCAAGTGGCTCCAGCCCTTTCTCCCCAGCAGAAAACCCCCAAATATGCAAAACTACTTCAGTAACTTCTCATCACACTTCATCATTCCAGCAATATGTGCAAAATACCATTAACTGTTTCAGATTGGGGAGCTACCTTTACTGTACTGGTTATTTTTTAGTTACAACATTTTTGTGTTCCCTTTGGGTTTGCATCTACCTGGTGAAATCTCAATAATGTTTTGAAGGGGTTTTTTTTTTGCACTTCTTTCTGTGCAGCACAAATACACTGAGATCAGAAGTAGGCCCCTTTAGATTAACCACAACATAAGTAATAGTTAGAGTATACAAAGAATCAATCCTATCAAAGTTCCTCTTCAAATATCTCCAGTTGAGGCAAAGCATTTAAATTAGTAGATAACATCCTAATATTTTTCTAATCATTTCCATTCACCAGAATCAAGCCTAATTGAAGCTAAATTTATCTTATCAGAGTAAATTTTGCTCGGTTATAAAAGCCCATTAAAGTTTCTAACTGAATATGGTTTTAAATGACAACAAGGTAATTTTCTTTAAAACTAAGAACTGGGGGTGTGGGGAAGGAAGAACTACAGTTATCTATCACTTTAATTCAATTTAAAAAATGAAAAGGAGAAGTGTCTTGACAGTAAGATAAACCTAACATTCATTAGACTATTTGTCCCAAACCACTTGCATAAAGTCTTTATACATGGAGCATACAGCCCAGTCTTTGTACTTTGCCATTTTCTTTTTATCTCGTTTTCCTGCCTCTGGGCACTGCTTTCCACAGGCCCTGCAAATGAAATTCTCCACTCTGTCAGTCACTTTGCCTACAGGCAATTCCACCTCAATTTTTTACGAAACAAAAATAATGGTGTCCCCAAAAGAAAGACTATTTAAAGCATTAATTAACAACTAATTCAGTCAAGGAGGATGGGGGTTGTGTGTGTAACACCTAGCAGGTGTTGGAGAGAGCTTCATCTGCAGTACCATGAAGTCACTGAACGAGTCTCAGGTGGTCACAAGTCCAAGCTCCTGCTCTAAGGAAGGAGAACACTGAACTCAGCCCATGCTGTTTGATGTGCCTTTGAACAGTCAAGTCATGAAATCCTCCAATACGTGGACAGACATCAAAAGAAAAAGGAAAAAAAAAAAACAAAACAAAAAAACACACACCTTTGCTTCACAGTTTACTTCTGTTTAGACACAGCATTTTGCTGACCTAAGTGTTCCTGCAGTTCAACTCTGACTTCACTGCTTTGCCAACGTGCTCCTCCTGTTCTAAACCACCTCAGGGGCCCACAAAATGTGAACACTGCACAGAAAGTGAAAGGGCTGGCAAATTCCACCTGAGAGAAAGCTCTATTAGAAATATGCAACACACTGTCAAGAAAACTGGGACCAGCTGCAGGATGACAGGGAGAGCACGTGGTGGCCAAGCCTCCAGAGCAGGGCTTTTTGTGGTGGGTGATCTTTCCTTCGCACGCAGAGCAAATCCACCAGAACAATACACGGGCAACACAGCAAACAGACCACACTGAGAGATCTGGCCCAGCCTGATTTGAAAAAAAGAAAAATCACAAAACAATAGAAAAACACAATTTCAAAGTGAAACTCTGACTTAGAAAAATGAAAATGTGAGAGTGAAATAACCCTAGTTGTACCATTATTGTTGTAAAATTAAAAGCAGGCTTACATCTCAGGCAATATCAAATATCAACATTGCAACAGAAAGAAAAATAAGGGTTTTTTTAGTCTTGTTCCAAGTATTTTGTGCCGTCTACTTTTATTCGCTCTTTATGCAAACTAAGAACTGCCAAAAAGTCAATCATTTCACAGCCCTTCTCTATAAACAGATTTGTTTAAACAAAAAAAAACAGATTACAATAAATACCTGCTATAATCGCCTTCCCTCTTCATTTTTTAAAAGTTTTCTAGATTAATATGTGCATGCTGAACACATCAGTATTCAGTTACAGTACCGACTTCAACTATTTTTCTGATCCATTTCCTCCATTGACAGGACTACGCTCACAATTTACAAAACTCCTCTGTAGACATTTACTTATTTCACAGTTCATTACCCTTCAAACAGCACACCTGCCAGGTTGCAGGTGTGTTATCTAAAGCAATGATACACTAACTAATAAAGTGCTAAAGTATGTTTGTGTCAGAATTGCCTATGAAATGAATGTTTTTCTCCACTAAGCTACCCAGCTGAAATGAATTTATTTGCATCAATTTATGCAATTTTTTTTCCTGATGGTAAGAGCAGAAGTTCAGCACCAGTCACTGCAAATATGCACAAATATAGTACCAAACTATACTGTCTACTACTTCGTAAAGTATACAAATGAAGTGTTTAATCTTTTTAAATCACCAAAAAGGATCATTCACGTTGTTCAAACTCCCTCCCTCTGCAGTAACAGTACAAGGCTTCATTTAAAAATTAACACCTATAGCTTTTCCACACAGCAAGGAAAACCTCAGCAAGTCTCATATTCTTTACAACAATTCTCTGTGGAGCACAGTGACATTTTCAGTGTTGTGTAGCTGCAGTAGCCTGGCATTGGCTCATTTTTATCTGACCTCAAGGTTTTCACATCATTAAGAAAGAGATAATCAAAACAAAGGGTATACACATAAGGGTAGGAAAAAATTGTATAGTTTGGCACTATTATCATATATAACCTTAAAAATGGAACAAAATGAACTGCACGTAGCAGAGGTGGTGAACCTTCTAAGGACTGGTTCCAAACATTTTTCCTACTGGCAATAAACCATTTTCAGACCTCCCAACTCTGGCCACCATGATAGTTACTGCTGTACAGGATTTTATCTTTCTGTTTCCACTGTCAATAAAAACTTCAAATAATAGCTTTTTAAGTCAAATAAACATATTTAAAACAAAACACCTCACCGAGACAACAGAAACACTGTGCAAAAGCACATTGTGTTTACATCAAGGCTTATTTACTGCTGCTTTTAACTTTTCCCACATTATGGCACAAAGTGCCATTGCACCTGAAACCTGATCCAATACTCAGAAAAGATATCCAAGTGCCCTCTTATTTCTGATGATCTGCCATAACATATGTGAAAAAATCATCTAAATCTATCCACTAATTGTGCCTCTCAATAGTCACTATTCTGCAGAGATTAAGAATCACTATAACTCTGCTTGCACTTCATTTCTGGCTGTTGACACCAACTGTGTAAGACAGACCTCACACTTAAACTGTACTTTTAAAGCAGTAATATTTTCTGAGCTAGTTTTGCTAAGACGTCATGAAAATTCCAAACGTGAAATTATATCAAAAAAATAATCTATTCTATCGAATAACAAACACTGGTAGAATTTGCCAAGAAATAAAGTGAAATCAATTAACTTCCAGGGATACATGAACTATAAGAAACTATAATTAATATCAAGAGATTACTTCTAAGCCTCATGCCCTATTAGATCTCACTTGTGAGAATCATGTAGGTAGTTGGAGGGCTATCAAGTAGAATCAAGGGATTCCAGTAGAACCAGCATTGCACCCCAGGGCTCACTACTGCACCCAGTCCTGTTCAACTTCTCCATCTGGGGTAGTGTGCAGCCTTAGCAGGTGCGCTAAGGTTAAAAAACAAAATGGAAAGAGCAGCTGATACACCAGAGGGTCGTGCTGCTGTTCGGAGGGGTTTCAACAAGCGGGAGAAATGTGCTGACAGGAACCTCCTGCAGCTCGGGGAAAGGAAACTGCACCTGGAGAGGAACAACACGATGCACCTGTAAATGCTGGGGTCCACTCAGCTGGGAAACAGCTTTGCAGTAAAGGACCTTGTGGTCCTGGTGGTCACCAGGGTGAACACACCAGCAACATGCCCTTGCAGCAAAAATGTAGCAGCATCTTGGGCTGCATTAGGAGGGGTGTTGCCAGCAGGTTTTGGGAGGTGATCCTTCTCCTCCTGGACTGGTGCAGTTCTGGGCATACTGTAGACAGTCCAGTAAAGAGCCATAAAGAAACTAAGGGATTAATTAGGGGCTTTACTTGAGCATCTCTCATATGACAAAAGCCTGAGAGAGCTGGGATTGCTTAGCCTAGAAAAGTGAAGGGGACGTCCTATTACATCTATAAATATCTGAAGGGAAGCTGTAAAGATGCAGCCAGACCCTACTCATGGTGCCTAGGGGACAGCAGGAGACACAGTGGGCACAGACAAACACAGGAGGTGCCCTCTGAACAGTGGCCTGGAGAGACTGTAGAGTCTCCATCCTGCAGAGATTCAAAAGACATCAGGATATGGTCCTGGACAACGGGCTCCAGGTGGCCCTGCCTGAGCAGGAGAGTTGGCCCAGATGACCTCCAGAGCTCCCAACCTCAACCTTTATGTGATTCCACAAATCACATCCCATTACATCACATACAGCTGCTGTCTCCAAAACCTGAAGATAACCTGCTGAGTGCTATTAAGCTAAATAATAATAAAAGGCTTTCCATGAAGTAACTGAGGTCCTGTGGAGGGTTTCTTTTATTACAGGATTTACCTAGCTAATTTAATTACAACAAGGTGATTACAAAGTAATCCTATTTAGGCAGGAAGTTAACTCTGCAACTATGAATACCTTACTCAGCTCAGGATTAGCACTGCCCTTTGATGGCTACTTTCACCTCCAGAGAGAAACTACTTCAAGTTATGAACAGCTTTTAGGACAGTATAGTTTTTGTAGAATTTTATCTATTCTGCAAATAGACAATGTGGACATGCAGGAAGAAAGGAGTGTGGCTTAATGCAGGCCAAAACATTATATTAGCTTTACTCATCTGGGAATGACCAACAATAGCTTGTACAGTACAAAATTCTTTCCATAATGACTTCCACCTGCTGGAGGGCTGCCATTTGCCCTGCATCTCCCTGCAGCTGCTTTCCCATATGCTGCTGGAAGCCACTGCCCTCCCTTTAGGTAAGACCTGAAGCCTGGAGACAGAAGATTCAGTTGCTCTAAGCAAACAAAATCTTTTCCCAATTCTCAGCTGCAGAGAATGAAACCTGCTATGTCTAAAATCATTGCTGGATTGCTACCACAGCATAGTCTAGGCCTTAGCTTAGTCAGCTTAAAGCCCAGCTCTCACAGAGAGCCCAGCTGGCAAAGCATCCTTTTTATTCCTTATCCATCTACACTGGCAGGCCACGTCCTTGACCACCACGTAAGACACTTGCTCATTTTCAGGTCTCTGGTAAGAATGATCCTGGGTTTAGTGCACAGAAAGTCCCTCTATTCTACCATGGTTGTTTGTTGCAGGGATTGTACTTTCTGCAGGAAATGTATGGGCGTCATTAGAGAAGCTCTTGACTTCTTTTTGTTTTGTTATTTAATTTAACACAGCTTAATATACATGCCAGACACAAAACACTGAAGGTCTCCAACAGTACTTGGTATTAGTCCACATTTAGTCTCTCACACATAACCAAACACAACATTTTCAGAAGATTCATATGAGATATAGACATTCCCTCTCTACCCCCGGAGTTCTCCAAACTAAAGATTAAATGGAAACATGAAAGGTCCTTTTGAACAGCATTTCTGAGTGCTGAAGACAGGCATTGTTGAGTTATATGAACTTGATATTTGCATAGTTATTAGCAAAAAGGCTCCCCATAAAACTAAGAGTAGGTATAAAAGGACTTCAGGAAAATTATACTCTAAGGCATCATTCTGAATTTTCTCATCTTGCTGCATCACATTTAGCTCATATAGGTTGTAAAAGGTGAATGCAGCCTGAAGGCATGAATGTGTTAATGGAAATGTAGAGTGAAGCATACAGGAAAATAAACAAACAATTACTTAATTCATATTGCCACATATTGGCCACCCAGTCAAAATATATGAAGGGCAAATAAGGTAGACAAAAGAAATAAGAGAAAAAAAGGAGGCATTTTCATCCTGAATAAGAAGCTAAATCAGCACAAATAGCCTATTTTCAACCATCTCACACTGACTAACACTAGGAGGAAAATCAGCTCTAAAAAAACTTATGGCATCCAATGAGCAGTCTATTAGCCTAGTAATTAATTTTTACTGAGATGTCTTCTTGTCACTTACGTTAAAGATCTACTCTTTGTGTTTTTTCTCTAAATATCGACAGGAAACAGGAACATTGGCCTACAGGAGTAGCAATCTACAAATTCAGCTGCTGTCCAGCTTTTGTGTTCCTCAGAGCTCTAGCACATTTCTCCACAGTTTAACAGACTCTTTCTCCAGAGTCTCCAACTCTGTCTCCAACTGCACATCCTGTCTGGATGTTGTAGCATAATAGTTTGTGGAGAAGAGACCCCCTGGCAATCATTTTTAAGCAGAAAAGCTCCCTAGAATACATCAGGGAGGTAAGGAATGTGCTGAAACCCTGAAGGTCTTACAAATATGTAACAATAGAACATCACTAGAACATGCACATCAGGATTGAAGAATCTTATTTTCTAATCTGTGAAGTTGCTTGGACACAGAGATCTGTCACTTGTTCTCAGGACTGTTAGAGAAAGCAATTAACATTCTCACACAGTTACACAGCAATTTGTGACAAATTCTGTGTTTGGTTACATGACCATATTTCTTCTGCCTAGCTCAAAGCTGCTGTGAGATTCTATCCCAGGAAATAAGATTGGATAGGTCAGTAGTTTTAAGGAGCTCGTAATTCAAAATCTCTGCAGAAGAGGTAAAAAGTATGTTCAGACTGACCACATATCTTTTGTGAGCCTCAGTATTATTTAACTCCAGAAACCTCTCTTTATTTCTAACCCCTGAATCTACAACATTCTACTTGTACAGCCTGTGACATCCCTACAACAACCTAGAGGCTTTAATATAACAAACAAAAAGTCCCATTTTGGCTTGAGAAACTAATGGAGACACGGTGTACTTCTTTTCTTCCTACATACCATAAAAGATCATCTTCAGCAGATTTGAGATGAGCTACATCCCCACCATAAAGTACAGGAAAGTAATAAAACTTTCAGTGCATCTTACATGGATTAAAAGAGAGATGTAATTAATATCTCCCAAAGCAGACACATTATTGAAGTATTTTGAAATAGTGGCTGCACCAATACATGTTTATAACTGGAACTTGTTTTCTTATGTTGCTGCTAAGGCTTCTCAAGATGTACCATAATCCAAAGTGAGGTCTGGTATTCACGTAACTCAGAGGCCTTCATTTTCACATGATTGCCCAGGAAAAAAAAAGTTGCATTAATGCAACTCTTCTGCCAAATTTCTTGTACACAAATAGACAGTTACAGCAAATTTAACTACAATTACTTCCCATAAGAGGTGGACATAATTCACCAACTCTTCCCAATTCCCTTTACAAAGATACCTTAAAAAGAGAAAATAAACTCAGAAAACTGTTGTCTGATAAAATCATTACCTACACCCTACGCAAAGCAGAAAATAAAAACCACCTAAATGGTCTCTGGAGTAGTTTGCAGTGTTTCAGAGCTTCATCAATTTATGAGGTAATGTAAATTCCAAAGGTTGACAATAATGCACATGAAATAAAAAAACCTAGTTCTGAGGATTCAGTCAAACAAATTCAGGTTCAACTGATTTAGCAAGTCTTTTTAGAGACATCCTTAGTTGTCTAGAAACAAGATATACTGAGGGGGCATTTAGGAGTTGTTTTTTCTTCATTTTTAAGTCTCTTATCTGCCACGACCCACTTAGCTTACAGAAACAAACTTTCCTTCAGAAACAAACCAAGGCTTTTCATCAGAATGCTTTGGATTATACAGAAATAAAGAAGAAACCATGAGCTAGTTTTTTCCACCGAATAGAGATCATATTGAACGTCTCTTTCACTAACCCTAGTACCTAAACAGATATTTTAATATTTTATTTGAAAGCTGGAAGAATCTCATATCATTTCTATGAAATATCACATGACAAATAACATATTAGGCCAAACAGAAGGGATCGGTTCTCTGCTATTATAGAGCATTTCTTCTATCAAGCTGCCTCTCTGATCACTTTTACATTAATTTTTCATTTGGTTTCCCTGAGAGACGAACAAGGAGCAGACACAATAAAACTGACTGTCACCTGCACACCAACAGGCAATCACAGCTAATTTTAAACTCAAATTGTTTCATGTGCAAGGTTCAAGCTCGGCTGCCTTGTGCAGAAATTGGGAAGAAGAGGAATTAAATACCTCTCAGAAACCAACTGGTTCTCCACCACGACTGCACAGTCCCAGCAGCCCTTGATCAAGAGCACTGTAGATCCAGCTCTTTTTACCACTGCCCCTCTACCATAAAACTGTAATGCCTTGAATACACACCAGGCTGATCATTAGGAAATCCCATTAGTAGAGAGCCAGTGGAATTCATCTCCATCCTCAGCAGCATGACAGGTCATACAGACCTCACAAAATAGATTTGCACAGCCTAAGATTTAAAATATGTAACCTTTACTACTCCAGTGGTAGATTGAGACCACCAAAACTGCTGAAGTTTTTATCCTTCTTCTATTATGGTTATTTTGTATTATACACACATGCTGGCTGACCCATTAAACACAAGCTGGAAATGCCAAGATTTCATCTGTATCTTCTCAATGGAGAGAGGACAAGACATACAGCACAAAGGGATAATCAGAATCTTGGAAATACTTATTTCCTGCTTCTATGAGAATGATGAGTTTAAGTCCTTTTTTTTCTCCTAGAGCTTTGCTAACAAGAAATTTGAAACGCTCTATAAGATTCCTATACACTTTAAGTAATATAATTCTCTGAACAGAAACTATTTGCACTGTATGACTAAATTTCACAGGTATTTGTTTCTTGAAAGGGATACAAACATTTAAAATCAAATATTCTAACAGGAATCCATCTAATCAGTACTATTACGCACTCCAAGTCCATGAGGTTTTTTAAAACCACAGGAAACATTTTAAACACCGGATTAACACATTCCTTCAATTGTGACAACCATTTCAACTGTTTGTTCCATTGCTCATATTTTTATGAGCTGACTTTGGAGATATACACATAATTAATGCACTGGTCTTTTTTTAAAGCCTGAAATTATTCATATTTTAAAATAGATGTTGATTGTACTTGAAACAATCACAGATTATTAAAATGCACTCTTCAAAAGATCCCTTAAAAATGCATCTGTAGCTTCACCCTTCAGAACAGAAATACAGAGCAGAAAAGAAGCACCAACCAGAGCAACCAAAAGGAAAACTCAGTCAAATTAACAGATGAAGAAACAGGACATGATATCACAACAATCAAGTCATTAAGATCCAGTTCCCCTCACTGAAGCCAATGAGAATTAGATAGAAACATTTTCTTAAAATGCAATCATATGTGCTTCTAAAAAAATCCAGAATGAGAGCTGCTGTACTGCCAAAATTATGTACACATCAAACACATTTGTATGAAAAGCGTTTTAAATTATTCACTATTCTTAAACAACTTGCCTTGCACACAGACTTGACTCAAACACACCATCAATTGACACATGCTATGAACTGAATATTGCTATTGCTTTTCATGCTTAGAAGATACAATACCTCTGTCTGAAGTATGGCAGCTCTCTGTTCTTTGGCAGTAAGGGACTCTTTAAGCACTTCAATGTGTTGCTTGCAATCTGAATTCTGATTGCTAAGGGTTTCAAGCTTAGTTTGTAAGGCAAGAAGTTCTGATTCTTTCTTTGAGAGTTCTTGTTTCAGTTGATCAATCTGCAGTGGGGAAAAAAAAAAAGGGGGGGGGATCATTAATTTCATCTCCAATTCATAGTTCCACTTGAAATCCAAGAGCTGTGAATGACCATGATATGACAAATCAGACACCTGTGAATTCTGAAGGAGAATTATTAAGATTTGGACTTTTTACACTCACAACTTCAATTGTGCTTCTCGTAATTTAATGTACCCTGTCTTGAGAATGATTGCCCTGCTGTTGCAGAAGTTAAAAGGAAACTCTTAAAGATTATACATGATGATTTGGCCTATAAATTCACTATGGACCTCACTTAAGTTCAAAGGCATTTATCCCATGTGAGGCAAGTCTGGCAGGACAGCAAAAATGCATAGGAAAAAAAGTGTTCATAAAAGTACAAATTCAATCCTTCCAACAGCATGATTCCCATGACTTATCATTAGCCAAAATGAATCAAGTTAGTTTTTTTTTTTAGGAGCCTGATAAAGAAAAACGGGCATCTTAGTAAGGAGAGGAAAACAGAAAAGTTGAATTTTAACCTTACTCTTCTTGCAAATGTGTTGCTGCCCACCATCCCCTCACCTCCTGTTTTTCTCTCTGGCAGTTCACATGGAATTCTCAGGTACTAGAAAAACCAAGCCAAAGTGATTAACTTAAGACAAGTCTGGGGAAAACATTATAAAAAAATTCCACAGATTGAAAAGGCTGAGAGATTTTAAAAGCTTATCCTAGAGGAAACAGTAGAAATACAGCCACTAAGACAGAGCTTCTGAATTTTAGTGAATTTAAGGTTCATCAGTAAATGGCATGGAATTGTGATTATTTTTCCCTTTCCACGGTGATAAACAGGAGGAGCAGCCACGGAACACAAAATTGTGGTGGATTTATGGCATGAATCAGAACAAAGCGCTGGACAATACACAGAGTGATGACAAAGGATGGTGAATTAGGTGGCATATATCTACTCTTAAATTCTTTTGAAATAACACTGGTCACCGGATTAATTCAGATCTATCATCTCATGACGATTATTTGTAATAAAACACCTCTCTGCATATGCATAACTCAGGGAAATCACACTTCCTTTATATTTTCTTGATGACTGTAAGGCCTAGATAGTTTTCTTTAAAATTCGAGTTTCAATTCTGCAAAAACCAGAGATGTCCTAGAACTCTTTTCCATTCTCTCCCATCAGTTGCATGGTAAGTGGTAGATGAACAGTGATTCAAAAATCACCAGGAAAAAAAAAGAATATGTATCCACAGGCTGATTCAACTCAACCACATCCCAAAGATCCACATACTAAAATATTTTACAAATGTAATATTGTATGGCACCGGAAATATTTACTGCTGATCAAAATATTTCTATTTTGCTTTACATTACAAGTGTATCCTTAAAAATCAAATTTAAAAGATGTTTCTTCCAACTACAGTCCATATGCATGTCCTAATATATTTATTCCTTATTTCTCTTTATAAATCCCAATACGTTTGTCTAGCTGCTTAAGGTGCTGGGACAGTCACCCCTGAGCTACTGTATAAAACCAAGATCTGTCCTGGCACTAAAAAAAAATCACCTTCAGACTCTGAAAGTATCAAAATAAGAAAAGGAGGATACAAAAAACAGATGTGAGGAAAGACTGCAGCTAAGAAGCCGCTAGAGAAAACTCTCTCGAAAGCAAACCACCTTCCTCCACTCCTTGGAAGCAGAGATGGCAACTGAGACAAAGTGGATACAAAATGAACAATGGGAAAATCTGTCTATGAGATCCAAAGGCAAGAAGCAGATCTGCAGCCAGTCTGAATTCCATCACATGCTGTACACGAGACACGTGTGAACATCACAGATGCTCAATCTCTTCTAGAAACTCCTCTCGCTTTATTCCTTGACACAACCCACACCCTGAGAAATAATAGTAAAAAAAAAATAAATAAATAAAAGCTTCATTTTCACTGCAGGTATGCTCTTTGTGTTTTAGAAATAGAATCTGTTTAGTATAAAGTTCTGGCTACAAGACCTACAAATTGTCAGGATTTTAAAAATGTGTTGGAACACTCTAAAAAAAGCCCCACAAAAAAACACAAACCAAACATACATGACACAACACTGCATTGAATAAATATGCTTTTGCTTGGTGTTTTATCAAAATAAACATAATTATGAAAATGTACTCAAATTGCAATTTAAAAAGATTAAGTCTCAAAAACACAAAGGTATAACAAGAAACTACATAACTTTTAAAGACATTTTTAGACTTTTTTTAAGTTCTGCATTTTCTATTAGTGGGAGGGGAAAAACAGGAGAAAAGAAAAAAAAAAAGACATGAAAAAGACTGTTGTCTCTAGCAGATATGCAAATATTTTCACTTTGCTATATCTAAAGTGATGTGGAAGATGAGCAGCCATGATTCAATGAGAAGTCCTGATCTCAGTACAACAAATGGCAAAGGTAAAAACTTGTACTTCGTAAAGACTACAGTGAAGAGAACCTACAAGTCTGGGTAAAAGGGCCACAGCATCAAAGAACTCCAAGTCTGACCTCTGTTCCTGACCCTCCCACTATCTCACATATTTCACATATGTAATTTGCCTGTCACCGCTTTTTCAACATTGCCCAAGACAATCTTGCTTCACCTCCTTTCCTGAAACCCCAGTTCCTTTCTCTTCCTTCTCAGTTTACAATTCTGTCACCTCCCACCATTTCAATTCCTCAGATACCTATCATTTCCAGAAAACCATCTTTTCCTCTATTATTATTTTTGCTCACCAAATTCTTTCATGACATTACACAGAGTAACTGAGACACAAAGGAGAAAAAAAAAAAAACTGAACAATGTATAGTAAAATTAATTGGCTAAATCTTTAAGTAAATAATTCCATTAAATGAAACTATGCTGATTTCCACGTCATAAGATCTGGTCTTATGTGACAAATCACAACTGCTTTTTAGAATGAAGGTTTTAAGTACAGGAAAAACAGTAGCAATGCAAATGACGTGGCTGCCCACAGCAGAATCTGCAAGTCTATCAGTAGATTCTGCAGGTTATACTGGGCAAGGTCTGGTTTTCAACCGGTTATTACAATTCCAGGCCTACCCCCAAAAAAAAATAAAAATGCTGTTTCTCTGTTTTATATATTTTCCACAGGATCCCCTATAACTTGCATGCTCCCTTCATACAGCAGGAAAAGTTCTTACGTGCAGACATTAATTACATAGTGCCTTGTTACTGCTTAATCAATTCTTAAAACTCATTTGGATGGTAATCTGCTGAAGTTGTACTAAACTGCCACTGGATCTCTTCATAATCTTCCCAGTGGATAAAATGAGAGCTCTAATACTCAAAGAACTACTTGAATTCCAGAGTGCAAACTCACACCTGAAAGAAATGCACCTGTTCCTTCCAAAGGATGGACCCCAGTAAGAGAAGTCTTTCAAAGCAGATATTATTTTTTAAAGTATGTATCATCCTATATGTTTTCTTCATAGTCTCAATATTTGATTCAAAAGATATTTGAAAATGCATCTCTCTTAGTCATGTAAGCTTTAAAACTTGTTTTGACAATTTCTGTATCATGTGACTCATGGCAAGTTTTTATCCCTCAAAACACAGCAAGGAGAGTCGTCATCAAGTGGGCAAGAAAAAAATCTAAACAAGTTTTCTCATTTTTACAATTTCTATTTAACTGCAAGTCACAAATAAAGCCGATATGTTTGGAGAGAGTGACTGTTACTAAGAACTGGTTAAGAAAATAAACAATTCCCAGCATTCTCTAGCACTCAGGTACTATAAATAATATTCTATATTTGTCTCCATTTAACACCTTCTCGTTTATTTAAATCAGGAACAGATTTGTAGCAAGTTATACTTCAAGAATAAATGAAAGGTATTAAGAGCTTCATAACACCTAAGAGTGTTAACTGTCAGAAGAGTTTTTTATTCTTTGCCATCAATCAAGGCTTCCGATTATCAGGATTTATCAGCTATCTCAGGTTCAACAGATCAGGTATAATAAGATCTACTTGCTGACAGTTCCATAAATACTTTTTCCACCTTGAAGGGTTCTCAGATGAATGATAAAAATAAAATATTCTGCTGCAAATCTCAATTTTAAGTGGAAGAAAAGGACCGGTGAAAGAAAACAGACAAAATTTCATCAGAATGTGGCATTTATCAAAGATCAGAAGACTGTGACAAAACAAGGCATGTTTAATACTCTTCTCATTCATCTGCTTTCTGGGCCACAGAAATATACTGAAGTTTTTTCTCTCAAAAACGTCACCAGATTGTTAACAAAGTACTGGGGTTTGTACTTTATATCAACAGGTTTGCTGACATGCATTAGGGGTTTTGCTCTGAAGTACTAAAATTGAATTGCTGTTGATGTTTAAATAGGCAAAATAATTTTAGTGATGATAATGCTACTTAGGAACTTTAGCTACTTTTCAGTGGTTTAAGAGCTTTTTTCCAACAGAATTAATACCTTCTTGGATTATTTTTTTAACAAATTGCATTAATTATGCTTGGGCACTAACACTTCAGTTCATTCTTTAGCACAAACCCCCAAATAATGAACAAGCCATACTCTTTTGTGAGCTTGATACCAGCAAATGTGATCTATCAGTACATGTTTACTATCTGCCTGTGGTCAACTCATATTAATCTATGTCCACTAATTTGAAATGAGAGGTACTCTGCAGGAACAGTCATTAAATTGCTAGTCTTTAAAACATGAAACGAGTACAGTCTGGCAGCACCTATGAAACAGAGATCCTTACTGCAAAACTACTGTCAAAACCAGAAAAAAAAAAAAAAAAAAAAAGCTCTTCCTTACCTCTTCTTAAGACAAAATATAAATACATTTTTATTTATCCAAAAATGCTTCACTCCTGATTACTGCATAGTAGTGATTAACCAAAAGAAGGCACGTAGAGAGCTGCTTGAGTTGAAAACAGTCAAGTTCAAACTTTTCTTTCCATTATTTAAACAGCCTTAATCTCTCACATAAACAGATCTTACCTTATTTTTCATGAACTTTGAGTGACTCTTGTAAACTTCTATTTGTTTGATTTCTTCTTCTCGGTCCTCTGTATTCAGAACTCCATTTGTCTTTAACATCTGTATTTCATCTTCAAGGTCTCTTATATTGCGCTCAAGTGAAGCTATTTTTGTATCCTAAGTTATAAAAAAAGAGTATTGAAAATTATATGAAACATATCTTAAAGGATAATGGAAGCATATCTGTGCTTGCATGAATATGGAATAGTAAACCAGCAGAAATAGATGGTACAAAGAGATAACGCAGATACTGCCATGAACCAAGAGTATTTCCCTTGATTTTGGCTTAAAGAAATGCAGATTTCAGAGCTCCTTCACCACCAGCAAACATGCAATGCTATGTTCTGTTGCACAGTCTGCAGAGAACTGGGGTCAAAATTCCATCTTCATTCCTACCCAGGGGTGAAAGGAGAATGGATGGGAGATGCGCTGGTTTTCCCCATATATGTGATAACATACCTTGTTATCTCTGCCAGCCACCTAGGCCTGGCTATTCTTCTGAGCTCCTAAACACAAAGTTTAGCCTAGAGAGGCCTGGACATGATCCCTGCAGAACAGGCCACTCATTGTGACTCCACCTGAGGCTCATTTTCCCTTTTTCTCTGGAGCTCTGTTCTCAAGAAGAAGAAAGGTTGTTTCCTCATATACTTGCACCACGCTGATGGACCAGTTTCCACTGGCAGAGACGTTTATGGGTTGTGCTGCTCTGCAAGTACTGTGTGGTCCCTCTGTGTGAAGAGTGTGTTTTAATCCAGACAAGAGCTCAGCGATGCAAAAAATATTTCAATGAGAAATCTTGAGACAAAGGAATTTGAAGCAGAAGTCGAGGGGAGCTACATTGCATGAGAGCAAACTTACTGTACAGGCAAAGTAATGCACTTTGAGGGGAATACCAAGCTGTTTCAGGCCTCTTACAAATCTGCAGATTAACTGCATCCCCTTTCAGAAAGGAAGCTCCAGACAAATGATTAAAAAAATCCAGAAGGCAAAGGAAACAGACAAAAAAAATTCTTGGAATGTGTAACTTGTTGGGTTTTATCTTTTACCTCCCTAGCTGCTTTTCTTTCTGGAAAATATCTGATACTGAAAATACTGATGATTATCTTAATCAGCCGTATTTCCATATTTTTCTTTCCTGATGGGTATGTTCAAAAAAACCAGATCATTCTACCAAAAACCAATTAAAAAACACAGAGGAGATGACTAGGGATGCAAAATTAAAAACAAACAAACAAACAAAACAAAACACAAAATAAAACAAACAAAATAGAAAGAACAAAAGCAACAAAATAGGAAGAAAATTACACATCCCACCACCACAGTACACTCCCACACCCCTTCCCATTCTGGAGGGCATCCAACCAGCTTTTAGACTATATACCAATACCTAAAATAATTATGGAGTTGGGTTTTTTAAAATAACGATTTTTCAAGTTGCAGGCAAAATGCAACTTAATCTACTTAGTATCTTTGACTAACATTACTAACATCACCGATTTCTAGTAGCAGAATCCTAGAAATTTTATTGTTTGTCCATAGAATCAGCATTACTCATATCACAAAGGCTGTATGAATGACCATGAAAGCCTAGTAATCTACGTGATCAGCCCCTTCCATTTGACAGAAATTAAACATTTTATACTGAACTGTTCTGTTAAAAAAAATCTACATATTCTTAATTTAATTTCAAAATAGGGAAGAAAAATTCTGAGATGAAACAAAAAAAAGAAAAGGGAAAAATTCTCATTAAATCTTAGCATTTGGAGAAACTGCACAAAAAGAAAAATACTATAAGATAAAATAAGAATTTTAAAAGCTATGCACAACACAAAACAATTGTAGCTCTCACACATACTACAGTCAATTCAGCTTGGTCCATCAGACTTCATTTTAGAAATGTTTTACTCCTATTTTTGAAGACAAAAGCAAACCCTGAGTTTCACTGCACTTTAGAATGATTTTGCAATGAAAGATATTAATACTTATGTGACCTGTTATGACATGACATCTGGGAGCAGTCTTGATCAAATCTCCCCAGCTAAGTCTGTAATAGTCTGCCTTTTTCTACTGCATTTGTATTTTATGTGTTTGCAAATACAAGGTGGCAGAAACAATTTATAGCTCAGCCTGTTGCACTCTTTAGAAGGTTTATACATCACAGAATAACATTTAAGCTTTATGAGAAATATCTAACATAAGTTGTGCAAGCATTTTCTGTACTTCTACTTTATCACAAGTTTGAAATTTCTAAGGAAAAGTTTCTTTTTAATCGATCTCTGTATATTATGATTGCACATGCGTAAAAAACTAGTTTTAACTAGTCTTTATAGTGAAAAATTGTCACTGTCAGTTTTGTATTAACTTTTTACTGAAACAGAAGCCAGAAATTTCACAAATTGTGAAGACCATAAAATCTGTTTCAGAATAACGCATCAAAAGCATTAGTGTTGACAAGACAGAAGAGAAGACAGACATCACCTTCAATCCCAGACTGCTCAAGGGTCTGTTCTTCCCTTCTGCACACTGCCTTGCCCAGGAAACCTGACAGTTTTCCTGTCTGGACAACTGTTGGAAAGTGAGGAACCTTTAGGTCAAAGCTAACACAGCCTAGAGCTCCAGTGGGTTCTGCCACAAGGGAGCTGGGCTGACTTGCAGGATGGATAGAAAGTTAAGTTTTGACAGAATAGGCACATTCCCATAAAATCTTCTGATTCAGCTGAATCAGCGTTTTCCCACAGAAAACTTCAGTTGGAAAACTTTCAACCAGCTCTTGTTGTGGCACAGGGTCTGGCAAGCTTTCAGAAACTGAAACAGGAACAGATGCAGTATTTCCTTCAGACCTCTAAGATTTATCCACATTAGCAACATTCTGAAAAAAACTACATGGGTCTGTGTTGAATCACAAAGATTCCTTTGCAATAATATTAAGGAAGCAGCTTAGTATTAAATGGTACTAATGAACATCTTCTGAGTTCTACAACAATGCAACATTTGTGCAGATTTTTCCACTCAGGCCCTCTAAATCTGTTAAAAGACATCAGATTATATAGCAGGATTTGTGACAGAGATCAGGGTACTTGCCCTAACCTATCCCCTCCTTCCAGTAGTAACCCATACTTCCTCATCTCCTTTATTAGAACAGTCTTGCAGGTACTCTGTGAGAGAGGTTAGGGCTATTTCCAAGCTGGACCTAGCAGAAATCCACCTCTTTGGGATGTGAAACAATTGGTATGTGTCCTGATATTGAAGAGGATAATATTTCACACAAGAAAAGTGACTAAATCTACAAATTAATTTCCACAGTGATCCTTCATGAATCATATCAGATCTTACAAGAGTTCCATAGTACATTTCCTGAACACTGAGAGGTAGGAAAAGGGCAAAACATTTGTAAATAATCCCTGAATATTCTGAGTTGGGAGGTACCCACAAAGATCATTGAATCCAAGTCTATATATCACAGCATTCCAGGCTGTCTTATTCTGAAAGGAAAAGTAACAAATGCTACTGTTCATCATTTCAGATATCTGATAAATTTAAACTTTGTCTATGAAAAAATTTGCTCGTAGGGCATTGAACAAGCAATCAGAGAGAAATGTTTGAAACCTCACATTTAACCAAACTTACATGTAAATGCACTTTTGTACACTTGCTGTCAACAGAACTACATGGCTACTCTTACTCTATGCATTTTTTTAACTTTGTCATTGTAATGAAGAGCTTATTCAGGTTTACCTTTGAAGACAAGGGAAGTGAAAGCTCATGCAATCTTAACAGTAAGAGTATGTTGCACTGCAAACACACATAACACGCTTTTTTAGAACCAAACCCATACCTGAAATATCACAGCTGGATCAATACACAAAGATGGCTCTTTCTGCAAGTAAGGTAAACCAGAAATATTTTCATTTGCTCTACAGCTTACCACTTTTAAAGAGTTTATCATTCTAGTCACTAGACTCCATATATTTTGGGATGCACAATATCCTATACTTCAGGTGAGCTTTATGACATATCTGTAGGCAATTAATTTCTAATTTTCTCTTTTAAGTACTATCACCTTTCTAAGCCCAGAACTGTCTGAATGAGATCATAGCAACATATAATGATTTGGGTTGGAAGCAGCCTTTAAAGATCACCAAGTCTAACCCCCCTGTCACAGGCAGGAATACTTTCCACTAGACCAGGTTTCTCAGAGCCCCATCCAACCTGGCCTAGAACACTTCAGGGATGGGCCAGCCACAGCTTCTCTGGGCAACCTGTGCCAGGGTCTCACCGCACTCATCATAAAATTCTTTTTTCTTTATGTCTAATTTAGATCTACCCCATTTCAGTTTAACACTGTTGTTCCTTGTCCTATCACGAAAGGCTCTATTGAAAAGTCTGTCCCCATCCTTCTTGTAAGTCCTCTGTAAATACTGAAAGACTGCAAGAAGGTCTCTGAGGAGCCTTTTCTTCTCCAGGGTGAACAGCCCCAGCTCTCCTGTCTCCACAGGGGAGCTGCTGCAGCTCTCTGATCATTTCTGTGGCAAGTCCTCTGGCCTTGCTCCAACAGGTCCTTGTCTTTTCTGTGCAGGGGACCCCAGAACAGGAGGCAGAACTTCAGCTGGGGCCTCAGAAGAGATGAGCAAGTTTTGACCTATTCACCTGCTAGGAGTACCTAGGGAAGCATCCTACCCTCCTTTGGTTTTGGGACATTGCTTTCCAGAAGAAAGAAGGGTTTCTGGAGAAGAAGGTCTGTTGCAAACAAGAGAACAGAGTAGAGAATGTAAGGGGAAACAATAGAGAAAAAGTCATAGGACATCTGGAAGTAAACATGTCTAAGAAAAAAAAAAAGAAAGTTGGGAAAGAAAGGCCTGTGCAAGGTATCTGAGAAGACAACAGATATCTGGAAAGGAATAAACAAAGCAAGAGAAACAGGAGTCAAGACATAGCATGTGAATTTTCCACCTTTTTTTGTTTGCCCTGTGGCTGGGTTTTTTTCTACATGACTATACAGAAGACAGACATTGGTCAAGGGGACAACAGTTAAGCAGCAAATGCAACTGCTACAAGAAAAGATAACTACTTGCAAAGCTTCAGAGATAAATGAAGAGCATTACAGGACAGGAAAGGTAATGCAGAAAAAAAAGATGTTTAGGACAAATTAAAAAAAAACACATGAGAAATTAGAGTTAGGAGAAATGGGTATAACTTCCTCAGATGAGTGTACAGACTGGGAGGGGGACAGAAAGCATCCAGCAGTGGCAAGGGACAGAAGAAAACCACAGGAAAGAACAGAAGGATTTATGAAGGAGGAAAAGTTGCACCCTGACAGAGCCTGGGGGAGCCATGGAGGGGACTCAGACAAAAGCTAACAGGGCAAGGGGGTGGAAGGGGTTGAGTTCAGTGAAGAGAAATATATCCTGCTTGGAGCCTCTGCATCGGGGAGTGTATGGCCTCAGATTGCCGTAGTACAGGCTAATCCTCTCCCTCCTTCTACTCTCAACACTGTGGGGAAATGATTGTTTCAATGCTTGATCATTCAAAACAAATGTTCCACATTTTTTTCAAAACAAGTGCTGTCTGGATTAAGACAATTTAAATTTTCTTGAAAACATTCCAAACCTGGAACTTGTAATGAAAACTGCTGTTTAATCATGTGGATTTCAACATCTTACATTTGTCTGTTGTTTTTGTTTTTTTTTTCAATATTAGGCCTATTTCAGACAGGACAACCCCATAGGAGAGCGTTCATAGGAAAAGAACTGTGTGCCTCATAGCCAAAAAACAGCTCTGCACCAGTGCTCCAGCAAGGTGACTGCAGTCTCACTCGTGACAAATGACAGCCCTCACTACAAAGATCAGACTTTTCAAAAGCAGAGCAACACAGCACACCACACCCACCTCTCCTGGAAGACAGACAGCAAACACTCTCTGTCCCCAGGGTCAGACACTGGCAGGAGTGGCTGCAACTACAGCTGTCACACGTGCCATTCGTATGTTGTGTACCCCCATCCCTGTTCTTTTCAGGGAGTTTTGGTACAGGAAGATTACACTGTTAATAACCCACATGAAAGGTTATAAATTATTCTAACACTTTCTTTTTGTATCCTCAAACTTTTACATTTATTATTATTAATAATAAGTAATCTAATAATATATTAATATATTAACTGAATATTAACAGACTTCTGTTCATCAATTTATTCCATCTACGTTGGATCTCCTGAAACATGGACACACCCCCAAGCCTTTTTGAAAAGCTATAGTCAGTTCTCATTATTCAGCAATGCTACACTTGATTTTTTTTTTTTATCCTTTTAACTAAGAAAAAAGACTGGGAGAAATAAATACTATTTTTCCTAGCTTCACAACAAAATAAATTGATAAGGTAAAGGAAGCATTTAATGACCTAAGAGTAAAAGCCATAAATCAACCCTGGCAGGCAGCTAAGTGTCACCCAGCTGCTCATTCAGCACCCCTCAGTGAGACAGTGGAGAGAATTGGAAGGGCAAAAGTGAGAAAACCCATTGGTTGAGATAAAGCCAGTTTAAGAGGTAAAGCAAAGCTGTGCAGGCAAGCAAAGCAAAACACAGAATTCATTCACTACTTCACACTGGCAGGCAGATGCCCGGCTATTTCCAGGAAAGCTGGGCATCGTCGTGCACAGCAGTTATTTGGGAAGACAAATGCCATAGCTCTGAATGTCCCCCCTCAGTTTCACAGCTGGGTACGACATCCGATGGCAGGGATTGCCCCTCTGCTCAGTTCAGTTCAGCTGTCCCCGCTGTGATCCCTCCCAGCCTCTCATCCAGCCCCAACCCACTTGCTGGGGCCAGAGCAGAGCGAGAAACTGAGAAAGCTCTGACTCAGTGCAAGCACTGTTGGGCAAAAGCTAAAACATCAGCACCTTATCAACACTGTTTCAGTTTGAAATTCGAAACAGCACCATACAGGCTGCTATGAGGAAAATTAACTCCATCCCAGCCATCCCCAGCCCATGACTTCATGCCACAGAAATAACACACGGGGAGACACGCAAAGACCATACCTTCATTTCGATAACTGTCTGAAGAGCCTTCGTCTTCGCCGGCTCGGGCTGCAGTTGGGTTCTTCTGTGCAATTCCTGTGGAGGGACACGATAGAAATAAGTTTGACGGCTCATCTTTCCATTATTTTAATGATCATATGAATTCAATATAAGAAATGTCTGATGGTTAGAAGTATGCAGCTCCTAATGCTACAGGTGCTTCCCTGGCTATAATCCCTCTGGCATCACTGCACTCCCTGTCTTATGTTACAGTGAACTCTGACAGCACATGCGCTATTGCTGAGCCCCCATCAATAATTAACAGCGACCCTGATGAGCCAGCGAGTCCTTTCTGAGCCCCAATACAGCGCTGCTGGTGCTGCTTAAACACCAAAACTTAATCCAGTTGTGTTACTAATTCAAACACTGTTAAGGGTTAAATTTTCTACTGCATTTTCTTCTTAGTTTTTCCTCTGATACCTGAAATAAGCAATCTAAAGACATTATATTCAAATTTGACATTTTAAGGATAATAATTATATAGTGGGTTGACGCAACACCCTCTACAGTAGCAATTACATTTCAGTTTTCACATTTTCATACCGGCTTTTATGCATCTTAATGCACAGGCAAAAGAGAAATGGATTGCATTAGTTAAGACAGACAGTTAACTAATATTTACTGGTCTTTATAAAAATAATAATAATTTTAGAAAAACTGAAGACAGCAGGACTCATCTCATAAAACCGAGTTGTACCTTGGTATGATATATCTCAATAAAAAGCCATGTAACTGCATAGAAAAACGTAAAGGTGTAAAAAAACATTGCCATTTGAGAATCTGGTGATGCTTATTCCCCATCCATAAACCATCTGGAAAGTTTAGTATTAAAAAAACTGAAACAGGACAGATACAGTCCAGTTTCTATTCTTTTGGAGTCCTTCTGCTCCAAAGTCTGGACTGCCATCCTCAGGGTCTTTATCCCTCACTTCTTCCTACCCCAGTGCCCGACATACACATTAGGACTAACCTTATAATCATGAAAAGTACATTTATGCCTGAGGCCAAGAAGCCAAGGTCATTCATCACAAAGGCTGGGTTCAGAGCCTGAGATATTGTGTTCCAACTTATGCCTCTCCTAGCTCATCCTCACAAATTCAGGTGAAGGAGAGGGGGAAAAGGGGCGGAGCAGAAATCATCAAAAAACATAACACTCTTGAGTCCTAATTATCTTTATTCCCATGTCTCAAATCCCTTTTTTTGAATGAAGCAAGCCACCATGTATAGCTTGACAATCAATTGATAGACTATCAAAAATATAATCAACTATGGATTGTGCACATATATTATCCCATACCCCCTCAGCCTATCCTAGCACACTTCTAGGTCTTGCCTACCTTATAACCCACAAGTTTAAAAGTCACGATTTTTTGTATCACAAACTATCAATCAGTTTCTTGTTCCGCTTAGCAGCAAACATATTGCTTATCCATGACTGAGAAACAACTGCTCTTACAGACTGAGTAGTAGGAGTGATTTACTGTATCTTATTAAACTAAAATCCACTGCTAATAAACATCTTCATAAAATATATTCAAAAAACGTGTGGCCTTATATATTAAAGTAACTGAGACAAGTTATTATACCCAAAGCTAAGTAAGTTTGCATGTATTTTTATAAGATTAAATATATTGCATTAAATGTACATACATTTAAACTACCTCTAACAGATAACAACAGTGAACTTCTAATTTTGCTTTTAAGCACTTTTGAAACGCTTTGGCATTTATGCAAAAGTATCTCTGATTGGTCCTTTTTCCTTGTTTTTCTTTTTTTTTAATACAACTAACTCTCCACATTCTAAAAAGAAAGCAAACTTTGCACATCACCTATGCAAGGAATCTCTCAATCACCACCAGCTGTTTGTCTGAGATGAAACCAGTACCTTCACCACACCAAAGCTTTAAAAAATAAGAGTATGCCACAGATTTGTCATACAGTTCTACAAAAGTCATGGAAAAAGAGTTGGCCAGTCATACCACTATCTGATCAGCAAAAATTACAGCTAATTCTAAGACCAGACTTTGCTCCCCAAGGCCACATAAAGTGAGCTGGAATATAAACAGGATTCCACACACTACCCAGGGAGACAAAGCAGAGTTTCCACCCCCTTAGCCAAAGATGAATAGAGTGCCAAAGATGCGTATTCCGAGATGTCTATCATAGCACGAAGCCTTCCTCATAATACTTTTCCTGTTTGCTTTATGAATCAATCTGATGCTGGCTGACTTAAAAGCTTTTCTTCTCTATCCCTGATGGTAAAATGAAGCAGACTTTAGGATTCTGGAGAAGATCAGAAAATTACTCCCACTTTATTATTTTGTGTGGGTTTTCTTCCAATCAGATTCAAATGTTTGGAGGCTCCCAAAAGGCTCAGTTCTTGGATTTATGTTGTTCTATGTTTGCACTTTTTCTTTTGGGGTACCCAAAAGAAAGCAGATTCAGGGATCTGCTTCTGGGGTACTAATTTAAGGATACGCTTCATGTGCACGATACCTTACACTGATTGTTTTACTATCTGAGGTCATCTGGAGGGTTTCAAATTTGCCTGAACAGCTTAAGCAAGAGATATTCTGAAGATTTCATGAAGTCCTCATAGCCTAAGGAAACCAGATTTTTATCCATTACATCATTTCTGGAACGATGCTGTTTTCTCCTTTTCAATTTCTTTTAATAAAAAGCCCAGGGAGCCAAATAAAAAATGAAAAAAAAATTAGAAAGAAAGAAAGAAAGAAAGAAAGAAAGAAAGAAAGAAAGAAAAAAAAAACACATATCAGAGGTAGTTTCTTTTGATACTTATATCCATGACAAACTACTTGTGTCATCACCTTTGCAACCATCAAACCTACACTAATACTCTCTCAGAGATGCACTCATTTATAAAATTACACTTCCATTATATTCCTATATAACATCTGCAATTAACAGTAATTTTAAGTAACTGCTTTGCACATGCAAATTAATATAATTCTGTGTAACAAATACCCACATACAGCATTTCATGGGATGCTTAGTTGTCAAGGTGATTAACACACCCACACAAAGTCGACAGGTAATCAGATCATCTTCTTCACATTAAATTTACTTCAATATTCTTTGCTTTTAGACTAAAATGAGCCTCAACCCAAACTTAGCCTTTGTTTTCTCCTTCCACAATATTAGATTAACATCTTGTACTGGCCTCAGAAGTAACTTCAGCACACAGTTTTACCGCTAACACTAAAAAAGGTCCAAGGAGGAGACATTTCGTACTGTATAACTGGTGGAAGAGTTGTTTTGTTCAAAAATCGATAACATTTCTGTAATTTGTAATAATCTGATAAAATGTAAGGTTTTGGCATTATTGAAAATCTGAACTATATAGCATAATCTGAACCTAATACTAAATATCCAAATAAAAGTGTATTTTTATCCCAGCTTTATTAAAAGACACTTCATCATTTGGTTGCAGGAAAGTCAGGGTGCTGCAAACTGATCCTCCTTTTACTCTGTCTCTGATGTATTTCATTAAGATTCTGAAGACATCAGTGACATGTGTTGTTCTGGTTAGATGAGATTGGGTCAAAACTCTAAAACAAAAAGCTGTAGCAATGCAGTTGATGTAAGTCAAGATTTCACCTTTACATAAAACTGCCTAAAATAGCAGGGCACAAAGTGCTAGAAAGAAAAGGACTATTTCAGAAAAATAGGCAATTTAGAGAGGGCATGAAACCAGCAGTGAGTGTCTGCATTTGAGCTGATAAGCTTCTCCTGAATAAAGAGCTGAAGGAAAATGAAACCATAAACTAGAAGACTTCTAAAAATTAACACAAAACTCAAGATTTCAAAAAACTAAAGACATAATAGGAACACAACCATCAAAATCAAATAACGACTGTAAGAAGAAAGATAAATGATTGAAGATGCCAGCAACTCCACCTAAGGGAACCTAAAAATGGATATGAGAAACCATTGGATCAGTAAATGCAGATTTCTGCACTCACAGGCAAAATGTACAAATCTCTAAATCACAGTGGGCAGTGATAGAGGAGCTGCTGGTTCTCTCAAACACCTCAGAGCTGACCAGTTCCATCCTCCTGGAAAAGAAAGTCTTGGGACTGCCTCTATATGATCAGTTTATCTGAACTTCAAAATTTAAATCAGCAGTGTATTAACAATTCAATCAACCATTTAAGTAAAAGCACAGCCATTACCTGAAGTGTCTAAACAGTAGTGTTTCTTTAGCCAAAAATACCATTACAAAGACTGATCAAATTTTATTTAACCAGTATACTAGAAAAATGTAACATTTAAGAATTAATCTGCTCTTTTCTGTTTTCTAACTCTTCACATTTACCCACAGCCAAAATGGTCTCATAGTAATTTAGATGAAAGGAGGCTTAAGAAATCCTGATCAAACCCTTCATCTTCCTGGAAACCATAAATTGACAACACAAAATTTCTATGTCTGGCTCCAGTGTGTAGGAAAAAGCAGTCTTGTTACTGAAAAGAATTCAAAAAATCATCTTGCCATTGATTGTCTTTTAAAAATTCACTACCACAGGTATTTGAACTCTGTGAGAACCTGTTAAAGAAATTTTGTCAAATCCCAGCAAATTTTATAGTTTGAAGAAATGAAAATGTGGATACAAGGACATGAAGTGAAAAATTACAGGAAGCCATAAGGAGCTGATAGCTATACAAGCTCTGCACTACAGAGAATTCCTCTGGAAATGAGGTGCATTTAAATTTATTTAGTTCTCACAGTTAAGCAAAATGTTCAGATGCATGCCTAATTCTCTCTCCATTTATTATTATTATTATTATTTTAGATAAACAGGCAAATATAAGTTTTGATGAATACAGAAGGAGTTGTGTGAATTAGGCACCACAACCAACCTATAAAAGAAATATCGATGGTCCATCCCTGTGGACAAATCCAGCAATAATCTCGTTGGCCTCGGTGTTACTGTTGAACAATGATTCTGACACCACTCCTGGCCTACATTAAAAAACCTGGAGGTGTAAAGAAGGGTAGGAGAGAGAAAGGAGGAGTTTTTACACATATTAAAGCCACCCCATGGAATCAATAGCCAAAAAAATTCCTTTACAGTGATCGCACTTCCATTTATTCCTAAATTCATGCATGTAAGAAGGTCTTATGCTTTACCATTACCCTTTTATGCCTAAAGAGAGAGTATAAGGAAAAATAACCTGAGCATTAAGAAACTCAGCTTTTCTTTGACTTGTATGTCAAAAACACCTTAAGCAACCACGTGTGTTGTCATACTGGAAGTGTCCTCTGGCAAGAGACCACGTAGAAGATGTTTGGAGTGAAAAGGCGATTGGTGTATGGAGCTTGAAATGCTCGGGGGACAATTTACTTTGTAATTGAAAGCACACAGAACGTTCCCTGAAAGGAGCTACTAGAAGTCCACTTTCACCAGAATTCTTGAACACTGATTTCTTTTCTTTGTAGAAGGAACAAAATGTCTAGAGGATCTTTTTTTTTTTTTTTGCCCAGTATCATTAATCTCTTTTCCTCTTACCAAAATTACCTCTTCAAAATTAGGAAAAATGAAAAGTTACTGCTTCACCCATATCTTCAGAAAAAGAAACCTGACTATAGTTTTTTCCCTTTTCACTGTCCTAATTTTATTTAAGAACCCATAACAAACCCCCTGAGTGCAAGTAAAGGAACTAATATCTTTATTTTCGAGGGGAGTTGATTAGATCAGAAAATAAAAGTTCCAGTTGCCGCTTACACTTCTGCAAAGCATATATACTCTGGAAACATCCTGGCTAAAATACTTTGCAGTGCATATGAAGCTTTAAAACTGCATGGAAAAGCATGCCAATTTTTTTTAAACTAAATGTTTAAATAGACATTTATTAATAACCCAGCTGCACTAAAAGAAGTCACTTAATTTGCAGTAAGACACATGAATGAAACATTGTTGGGAGGTATAAACCAAGATTTTTGGCTTTTATTTTTGGGTGTGGGGATTTTTTTTTTAGAAGATTATCTTCTATGAAAATCACATCTTCAAATTCTTATAATGTAAAATCCTAATAGTGACAAATCCCTAGTGTAATCCATAGTGTTTAAAAAACCCTTATCCAACAAATCCACGATTTATTTCCACTTCTTCCCTCCCATTTAGAAGCCTGAACACACAAAGAAATTTTTTGTAAGGTTGCAAAAGAAAGCAATATCACATCAGTTTTACAGTAAGTGTAACACTAACCATGGAGTAATAATGGAATTCCACCTTAGGGTGTAACTAAGAATAGACTTCCCTAGTTCCTGCCATCAAAAGCATACAGGCAAAGCTTAAAAGGGTAAAGTCACAGCAAAGATTCCCAAATACGTTCCTAAAATTCAGAACACACAAGAGATGCTGCTGGGGTTCAGCTCCACTCTTCAGAAATAATCAAAAAGAAACAAAAACCATTTAAATTTGTCCAGTACTGTGAGATAGGATGTTTCCAGCAGTCTCAACATATAGTGCTTGTGGTACTTCTGTAGGTCAGTTCACCTAAATAGAGGAAAACAGTTTTCCAGTAGTTCTTCCCATATTCATGTAATTAACCTCCAGCTACTTTCCTCAAACAAGCTGAAACAGAAGAGTTCTGTTCTAGAAAAGCAAGAAGACAAAGGCTGATACCCCGTTTAGTGCTTTCCCCACTGTCCAACCTACACACATACCCAGTGATATTTTTTTAATTCCTAGCCTGCAGCAGTGCTCCTCTTCAGCCTGAATGAAAAAACAATTTAAATTCTTAAATTAAGAATTTAATTTCTAAATGGAAGAAAAATAGCACTGCCAAACCCAGAGTCACACTCGACAAATCAGAGCCAAAAGTACTACACATTTCACACACTTGCTGGACAGGTCTCCTAAGTTCACTGAGGAATGCATCAGCTGCTGTTAATATACACACAACTTCAGACATGCTGCTCACTTTTTCTGTAGAAATCCGTTTTATAGAGTTAGCACTGATAAACATCAATCCTAGCATCAAATCAAAATATAAAGCATCAATCACTGCACAAAACATTCCCTATGTGAGGCACATCCCCACACTGCAGTAACACTTCAAACTGATTTGCACAGGACTTCATTAATTTTGAAAAGCATAGTTTCATAGGTATACCTACAAACATCCATGCTTGCTATTAATAGATACACTGCTTTCTTATTACCTTTCTAGCCTGCCTTTTTTTTGTATGCCTTATGGTGTCTTTCCTGTTCACACAGACTCAGTGAAATCACTAGCTGAAATAATTTATGGCTTTGATTTTCAGTTCCCTAATTGCCCAGGAAGTGCTTTTCTAAACATGGGCGAGTTTTACTTACATGCATTTCAAATTAGTGCTGGTTTAGGTTATTTAGTATTTAAACATCAGGCCTTAATCAGCAAAGCCAAAAAACACCAGAGTTAATAAGACTCTGAACGCGGAAGTTCCTTAGGATTTTAGTAGCAATTTTTATAAATGCAAAAAAGTTCTGTGGTGATACTTGTGGTGTCCCTCAGAGGCCCATGTTGAGACCAACACTCAGTTAACAAAATTATCTCCCCTAGACATTCAGAGAATTACATTCCTTAGTGTTCTGTATGGCTGTTAGGTTATACAAATATATGACAGAGAGGGACATAAGACATGGGCAATTTTTCATGTAATTTGGGTGCTGGGTCTCCTTTGTCAGGTTGGCATTTTGGTTGGTTTGTTTTGTGGTTTTTTGTTTGTTTTTTTTTAAAAAGGCTTGTAAGAAGCATTGAAACAAATATCTTTTAAAAAACCTATGTCTAAAGCCATCAGAATTTTTCACTCTTTTTCAAAACAAACAAATAAAATGCAACTCTGAAGTTTAAAGTAATTATCACACTCTTTTACCTAAAGCTAAATTTTATGCTTGCCAAAAGAACCCCATTAAAAACAACAGCAACAAACAAACAAAAATATTTTGCATTGACCTTTAAAAAAAGAAAAAAATCCTGGTTTTGGATGTGCCAGAAACTGGAATTCAGAGCATTCACCAATTCAACACAGCTCTGCCTGGAAGTTGAGATAAGCCAACCAAGTCAATCTTTCTCAGCAGGGAAGAGGTAGGGGACAATGTCTAAACATTTGAGAATACAGAACGCTCATTTCACTCAAACTCATATTCTGCAGATGGGCCCGAACCCATCATTACAGGAATATACTAAAATCAGAAAAATAGAGTTGATTGTATATGAGAATATTGAAGTGAGGCAAACACCACCAATGACATCCACAACAGCCTTGTTGGTTACCACGTGCTACCACAACTACAGAAAAGAACCATTCAAGTCACAGTAAACCACCTGCACAGGTAGCTGTCATCAGCCAGCTGAATATTTATCATTCTGTAAAGTTTGTCAAGAGTGTGTTAGACTGAAGCTCAAACATCAGCTCACAATAATTTTTAAAAATAAAATAAATAAATAAATAAATTTTAAATTAAAAAAAAAAGAGGGAGAAAAGAGGGAGAAAAATCCACTTAGCACCTGCTCCAGTTCTTTTCCCATTGCCTGGGAAACGAAGTGTTGCTTGGTAACTTGAATCCATCTGTTCATATTTCCTCTTACAGTCTTCCTTTTTTATCAGAACAAAAAAAACCCACCCCTTAGCTGAAAATATGATCAAAAAAAAAGAAAACTTTTCTCACTGCATAAAAGATGCTACAGACCCTTATCTGTTTCAAAATTATGACAGAGTGAGAAATGTCTGATAGGCTCTTCAAAACAACACCTCTTGCCATCACAGATCTTTTTTTTTTCTTAAAGAAAGGGAAAATTAACTATTTATTTTATTCCTTTTTCTTAGGGAAGGAACAAGACACCACTTCCTCACACAGCTGAGAGCTTTGCTGTGTCTGTGTGCTGACATGAATAACTATAGCCCAAGAAGGCTAAGGTTCACAATCTACTTAACTGTGCATCAGTACTTAAAATAAAGGTTGAAAGAACAGATATCGAAAAAAAATCAAAATAATCTCCTCTGAAATTGCTGCAATTATCTCTTGTGATTAAAAAAAACACCCTACAGGAGAATTTTCCAAACTTTGTCAATCCACGTGAAGATGTTCACACAGAATAAGACTTTAAAGGAGACAAATGGAGAAAAAGTACATGGTGATGTAGGATACTTAAATCTATACAGGAGATATTACCACAGGATTTTTAAAAAATCCCACCATGTTACAAGTAGAAGCCGTAGAATGACAAACCACAACTACCCATGCTGTCCATTGTTCACATTTCTAGGTACTAAACTTACCTCAGTGTCAGCATAGGGTTTGCTTTGTTTTAATAACTTTTGGGGCCAGCTTTGCAGAAGGCCTGAATACAGCAGGTACAAATTCAACAAATAAAAGTACTTTAATAATAAAAATTATTAAAAATTACACATTGTATATTACCTGATTTCTACATCTATGTTTTCAAACTCAAAAACTTGGAATTACTGCTACTTTAAACACTTTACGTAATCTTTGTTTCAAAATAGTGGCAGAATCAGCTCAAGGCTTCTCAGAGTAACACTCTGTTTTAGGAGATCTCTATGAAGAAAAAAGGTTTAATGCTCTCTTCTGCTCTTACCCAGGCTACATTTCCTCAAAAGAACTCATTTTCTCTTTTATGTGGAACACAGAACAATGTAATGCTTATGTCCAGTCCAGAATTCTGTAGTTTAATTAAACCCTTGTGTCCATTAAACTATACCTCTTCTTACAACCACCTTTAAAAAAAAAAAAAGTCTTCCTGGAGTAAAATTTGCAAAAGCTAACATTTTTTACTACTCTTTCTTCTGCAATGCTTTATACCTAAATATCCAACTTCCTAATATGCAAAGTATTTGGCTACAAAGTAAAGAACTGCAACAGTGGGGTTTACTACAGTTAGCTTGAAAAGAATCAGATCAGAAATAAATTGATTGGTTTGGAAAGAGACTTTTCAAGTACAGTACAGTCTTAGAGTAAAACATGTGAGATTCTGATGGGAAAGATCAAATCAAAGATGTCAAAATGCTTGCAAGAACAGCACCACCATCTAGGTACAAAGACTTCTAAGTGAAAACATTATTAGGGCATATTTTGTTGAGAAACTTTTTCAAAGTGTTGTCTGTGGAATCAGAAAAGTATGATAAAAGTAGCTGATGACCCTTCTTAAATGTAAACTAGTGGAAGGAAGTAACAATTATGTGTACACAGTAAAGTCCTGATCATAGTTTCTGCCTTTATCCTATTAACTGCTCTGTTCCTTATAGATCTGTTTCTGCTCATCAGTTGGCTGCATATGTATATTCATGAGATCTCTGTCCCTCAGATGAACTGAAAAATATGTAAAAAGCAGATGGGTTACAGCCTGGAAAAGCCTCAGCTTAGACTTTTTTCCTTTGGACTTCCAGTCCAGTTCAGTAAGATCCATCTATAAATCAAGACAAAAATGCTTTCCAAATACCAAGTCACCACTTAACATTGACTAGATCCAGCTACAACATGATTTAGTAATCTGAAGTCATTTTCCCCACAGTTTCTACACACCCACAGTACAGACCTTCCCCCTTGCAAGATTTGCAGATATTGATCCCAAGCATTATTAAACAGACACTTACATGGACCTCTACCTACCTGTACACATTTCATGCAATGTTAAGCATAGACAGCACAACCCCAGTTGTTACACCACAAAATGAGCTCTTCTAATCATCAAAAGGGGTGAACTTCCCACTATATGTCAGAAATCAGAACAATTTATTCAGTCTCTTCCTTTGTGCCTACTGGACAGTTGTGCCCCTCTGCACAGCACTACCACTTCCCTGAGCAACCTGCAGCTCACCACTAGCGACATGACCAGAGGCACATCTGTTTTATGAGTCAAAATACGGACATTTCCTGTACCTAAGCGGGTACATCCTGTCCCTGAGTCATTCCAACAGCATTGTGATTGTCCATTAAATCTAGTTCTTCTTTTAAGGTGTGAAGGTAGGTTGGCACACACATGCAGTGTTTCACACGGAGCTACATCATCAGCCCAGTCAGTCTCACTCAGGTGCCGTTTCCTTCTCGAGACAGTGAAAGACAATTTATGGACAGTCCATTAGGGACACCTGATGTGCCAAGAGAAATCAGAAGCCACACTTTTTAGAATCCAGTGGAGTCAGGGAAGTCTGGCATGACAGGAGGCTCAGCTGTGCTACACTAATCACTCTGCAACATCTACCTATGTTCCATTCCTGCTCTCACCCTCGGGTACAGAGAAAAGGCAGTGAAAAGGATGCCCTAGATGGTTTCCCCTTACCACAGAACTGAGATTCATTGTCAACTGAGAAAGTAAGCAAGTTATTTTTGGATTATTGGCCAACACCAAAATTACTTAGCCACAGAATGGTTATTAATTGCCATGTACACCTTAACATGACAGCTGATTGAGGTTTTTATTTATATGAGTTAGATGAACACATCTAACTCATTTTTATGAAAATATTTCTGACCTGGAGAAAGTCTTGTTATGCCATTTTGATTAAATTAGGTCATTTTGGTTTTAATTGCCATGACAGGTAAATGTCAGCCATCTCATTAGTGAACACAGATTTGCAGAACATATTAAAAGAATCTTGTTAAAGTCATCTCAATGAGCTGATTCTTCAACATGTCTTATACTAAAAGCACATGTTATGTAGTACATTTTCTAGCTAAAATTCCACTTCAGAATGCTTTTTAACCTCCACAAATGAGCCAAAACTGTAAAATACTTGCAGCATAAATGAGAAAGGATATACAATACATGGTGCTATAAGTAAAATGACCAGTAAAACTGCTGATCTTATTTCTACAGTCTAACTACATGAAAAAGACCAGTTTTGTACAACTATGAAACTACCTTCAGTTTGACAAGGAAATCTGCAACAGCACAGGTTGGCAGAAGAATCCACAGTGTTACCATGGAGATCTGATTTGTAGAGTCTCACTTCAAAAGAGCAATTATCTTGGGGAAAACACAGTATGTTGCTAAGAATCCTTAATCATAACAAGAAAAGCAAATCTAAAAAAAATTCCTGATCTCTGTTTAGCACTTAATGAATGCATTAACTTCACAGTCTATACTATTAATAAAATTCACATAATAAAAATCTGTAGATAAGCATACACCAAACTGATTCTTTTCGTAATATTCTATGACCTAAAACTCAAATAGAAAACAGAGTAAAATGTAGATATGCATGATAACGAAGGAGAACCCCCCCTTTTACTGCCTTTTTGTTACAAAGTAGTTTCAAAGTATAACACATCTCATTGACGTTAATAACGTATTTGTAAAGCTCTCTGAAATAGCTCAGCAAAAATTGCTAAACAAGTGAAAATGACAGAGATGGAACAAAATTTCACTCGGTAGTTCCTTTACACCACTCATTGCCAAGTCTCCACTTTAAGACCACTATATTTGAGAGAATGAAATTATTTATTTCATCATTTTGTCTTAAGCCCACCTATTAGAACATTAATAACTCACTGATTATCAACAGAAAATTGTTGCTGATGTAAGTGCATAGTACTCACTGAACATGCCAAATCTTCAGTCTAGGTGTAAACAACATTCATATATGTTCCATATTTTTAATTAGCTGTTTAATCTATATTTAGAAGCTCTCGGTGAGTACAGAATGTACAACATTGTCACTAAATGACAAAAAAAAAATCTAGTAAGTAATCTAGCAATTCTATGAATTCACAGATTTTCCTTCACTGAAATATAGCAGTAGTCTGATAACAGCTATTAGCCAAGCTCTGCTGACATCAGATAACAAAGCCTGGACATAAAGACATTTTGGCATAAGTTAATTCAAAACAAAGAGTTATAAATAGTTTAAGGGTTAAAAGCTATAAGATGTAGGCTAACTGTACAAAGACAACAAAAACTGGGTAGAGTAAGAACTGAAATCTAGAGAATATAAAAAATTACCCGGTGGAACCTTGCCAACTACATAACTCTGTTGACATATTACAGAAACAATTTATTTCATAGTTTACTTACTCCATTGCTTCTTGGTTAAATGCAATCTAGTTATTTACAGCTCTCTGTGGACTCTCACAGTAGAGCCCAGTAGATTTTCTAGGCCTCCATGTCTTACCACATAGCCTCCATTTTCAAAATCACTTCTTTACATATCCTGTCAATTGATGGACTTATCCCACAAAGTCAAAAATCCTTGGCATCAACCCCTTACCTAACAGAAATCTCCTCAGTGGCAGGTCCACAGTCGGTACCTCAGCATGCTAAAAGCTCCCTTTACATGCATTATTCATTCTCTCTCTGGATATTGCTGTGTGCCATTATTCAGAAAACTGAATTTCAAGGTTGAACTTCTGTGGTCAGTAGAGCTCCTTGAACCAATGGTTTGACTCTTTCCTTATTCACATCAGCAGAAGTGCAATACTAGTTAATGACATCACTCTGCAGCAAAGCCACTGCAGATTAAAATCATACACGAGCCTGTTCACCAAAACAGAATGGAAAAATATACTATGAGGGTCTTACCATATTTGGAGGCAATAAAAAGGAAACGGATATAACATTTTCATTTAGTAGTAAATGCCAACAGTAGAACATTATTATAAGTTAGATCTCCTACAGCACTTGTCTCTCTCAGTACTCAAGTCTTCCCCACCCCATATCTCTAAGTTTTGGAAGTGTATCTTTCTATGAAAAATGTAACACCAAAGTTTCTTTGCACTTGTAATAAAAACATACTTAAAAATAACTACGTTTTATATACTTTTATTGTAAGCTCTTCATCTTATTGCACTTTCGTATGACAGCATTTTCTTTAGAACAGTTTACAACATCAGGAAACATTTTTATAGAAAAAAAGAACGAGTGCAGTGCAATCCTTCTTTCTGCAGGCGGCTTCTGATCCTCCTTCAGTTCACATTCTCTACAAGCAAAACGGCGGCACGCTGGATGATCTCATCATGGCACGATGATCTAAGAGAAACAACAGTACAATGGTGGTTTAATTTATGTTTTTTCTACAGAGAATTAGGTAAAATGATTGTGATCATTCATACGTATCGTGCAGCATTCTAAGACGCAGCTACTATATAGTCCTCCTATTAAATGGGCAGAATTACAAGCCAAGGAACTGCATCATTACCTGGCTCAATTTAGTCTTTCCAGCTGGGATCATCCATTTCTGAACCTTCTATGCAATTCATCTCCTAGCAGATGTTTAGTATCTGCAAGACAGGAAAAGGGAAAAAGAACCCTAAATTGATTTGTAGTTGATATCATTATCCAACCCCTTAAAACAAAAGGTAAACAGAGAAATTAAAATATAATGATTAAGTAAAATTGAATTGAAAAATTAGAAAAACAAAATGTTCCCAGGTACATGCACAAATTGTTAGCTCTGTGACCACAAACATAAATACAAATGTGACTGACAAATGATTCATTCACTACAGCAAACTTACCACAGAAAGGCTTGTAGGACTTCTGTGGTTCACCGGCAGAAATGGGCCAACCTGAAGGCCCCCCTTTAGTTCTTCTGCTACACCCTGATGATCTCCCCATCTGCAGGTGTGTGCATACAGAACAGTCCCTATGTACAGAATAAGGACCATTTTATGGGGTTCTTTTGAATCAATCAGTGATTGTTTCGCAAAATGAGAAATGGTCAAGTCAGTGAGGGTTCTCTGGCTCAGGAAATAGAACTAAACATGGCTCAAAATTTCACTTAACATGTTGTTTCTCCTTCAGTTCAGGAGAACTGAATCACTGAATCTCAATATCTTTATCTCCTATTTCTTAGAGCAGTATCAATGCTACAAAATTTCTGTTACAACAGAAACACTTCTTGGAAATTCAACTCAATTATCATAGCTTATCTGGTTTTAATTAGGTTGTAATGATCTATGTGCAATAAAAAATACTTTATAAGTTAGAACTAAAGATAAGGCTTAAGACATCTGGGTTTTGCTTATGCGTTGCCTCTGAATTTCAGGGGATGGGAGAGTTAAGTGCTGAGTTTGGTTGTTTTCCTTTCAAAAATTACAATTCATATGAATTATTTTTACCTTATATTACTCCACACTCTCTAGCCCTACTCATGAGGTAGTTTTTTTCTGATACTTAGTTATATATGTTTCCAAGAATTGCACACTAAAGGTTCTGGGCACAGTGTTTAAATGAACATCAGCATGGGGTTTCAGTTATACTCAATTACCATCATCTAAATATAGATGTTTATATCCATAATTGGTTGTTAATCATTATTTACCTATACTCATCTAAATTGTGAAAGTTTACTTTACCTACAGATACTAGCTAAAGAAAAATCAGGCTCTTACTCCTAATATTAGATCAGCTCTGTAAGGGTATTAAATATGGACTAAGGTGACAGTAGACCAGAACTTTCAAGCTTGAGTGAGAAGGGACACTGCCTCAGTGTCAGACCTAAACAACAGGGGAAGAACAACTCAGACAGCAGTAGGAAACGGAAAGAGAAGGCAAATTATTTTGCAGATAACACAACTTAGGCAAATAACCTCATGGGCTTCTCTTACAGGTCACAAAGACCTGTGACCCTTCAGAACCCGAGAAACTCATATCTGAACCAAATGTTCTGAATATTCTCATGGCTGACAAGTGGGATATTTATTAAGTAAGTCTTTCAGAGGTTTAGTTGTAATTAAATTTCAGTCTCTCACACATACTCAGAATAAAACATTTGCATGAAAACCTCTTTGCGCCAGAGGATGGAACTGCAAACGTCTATCACTTCCTTTCTCCGTGTGTTCAGGAGAGCCTCTACTACTGCCAGCACTAAGATACAAAGGATCTTCCTCAAAACAAAAGTATATCTGAATGACAGAACACTCCTTCTCTTCCTCTTGGAACTCCTTTTAATAAAGATGTTCAGAGTGTATCGTGCCTGCTCCTTCCTTTCTTGAGCAACTAAAAGGCACACGACTGACTGCCTCTGCTGAGACTGAAGATCTTCAAACACTCCTCTGGGAAAAACAACATTTCCATGACTGCAGAACTTCTGTCAAACTGTTGGAAAACCAGTGAGTTTTCAGCCCAGTCATTCTGGAAAACCCCAAGCTGCTATTTAAAAAGAATTTACCATTTTAATAGAGCTTTGAGGACTAAAAATCTAGTGGTGCAGACAATTCTCCCCTCAGTTTTTGCAGCTGGTTTTGCATGTTAACTAAGCATAAAAGCTGTACTTTCGCATTAATACATATAAAGCTCACTGGGCTTCAAAGATTCAGGCTCTGAAGACACCTTGTGCTGTTTTTATCTTCTAAAATTCATTTCTCAAATTTTACTTTGTGTCCTACAAGACCAACCATAAGGAAATTAAAGATCATATCCTATTAAGTTCCAAATATCTCAAAATACCAGCAGAGTCTATTCAAAGAAGCCAAGCAAGATCTGGAACAAGCACATCTCTCTTCTACTTCTCAGACCACTCTGCTGGTAATATGACATGAAAATAAAGAATCTTGAATATTCTGAGTTATGAAATTAAATTTTTCAAGATATTAAGTAAAATCATAACAAGAACAGCATCATCCAAAGGGTTTTCCTTCATCAGAAAACACTGCTGAGATTTTAATGCCAGTAATTTCCACCAGAAAACATTTAACAGAAAGCAGTCTGGGCAGTGCTCAGGTTACAAGTAAACCTATTTTATACTTCAGCTTTTGCATTGCCGGAACACTACATTATCTCATATAATTAGATTTTTCCAAAACCTCTAGAAAATGAACTTTCCACATGCTCTGGATGTTTGTTTATTGACTAAACATGGTGTGCATGAACTAAGCAATGCATTGCAGTAATAGGAATTATGAAAGAGCAACAGTACAGCCTAATGGACTAGAGAAATAGTTCTGTAAAACCATTATCTCCAGCTCAATATGCCTTAAACATATTACACACCATAACTTCAATAGTTTTCATCTTTATATTTCTTCCTCCAAAGCAAAATAAAAACCAGCTCCTGAGCAGCCCCTTAAAAGCTTTGGGACTTTTGTAACATAATTAAAGTGTACATTCGTCCTACATTTTGAATTTTCTTTTCTGAAAACTTACATATTTACTCTCCACTATTTATGTGTCACTCCCAGATTCCGAATGGAATTTCCTACAGAAATGTTTTGATTTCACAGACCTCGTTTAAGTATTCTCATTTATGGGCTGTTCACACATACAAAGTGTGAAATGCCCCAATCAAGGGGTGACTGATTCCCTCCCCCCTGCCCAACACATTAGCTGTGACTTACTAATTACTTTATCTGATATTCTAAACACTTAGCATTTACAGAATTCTTAAGATCAGAACGATAACCCAGAGCACCAGAAACAAATAAGCAGATATCTGCAAAAGCTCTGCCTGAAATAACCGGGCCAGCAATAAGGAAAAATGCAGTGATAGAGCCAGAAACATCACACCTGAAAGCACATATAGCCCCTTTAATCTATAACAACAATATTTCATTTTTTATCCTAATTCATTCAGTACACATTCTTCCAGTTTTTAGAGCAAACGACACAGGAGTTCTGCCAAAAGAACCCCACTGATTGACTACCTGATGCCAGTGTGAAACAACTGAGTGCTCTCTATTTTTTTACATTTCGAATTTTGTCTTGTGGAGACACAGCATATACTCTGTAAAGACAAAAAACAGCAGAGGTTCTACAGACAACCAGACTTTATGCTTTATAATTTCTGATAGGGTGGTGGGGCACTGCAACAGGGTCCCCAAGGAGTGGTCACAGCACCAACCCTGCCAGAGTTCAGGGAGAATCCAGACAACACTCAATGATGCTCATGGGTCCCTTCCAACTTGATATATTCTACTCTTGTTAGAAAATCTCTCTAATTAAATTACAAACACAACTGAAAATTCTTTAAAGCTTTTTAGCAAAAGTTTCGTGTTTAGTGAGTACTTTCACTTCTAAGCTCTTGTCAAATTGTATTTTCCTTCAATATCTAGCACACTGTAAATGTTTGAGTAAAAGCACTAGAACAACTATCTTGGAAGGAAAAAAAAAGCAGAGATTAAAAAAAAAATGCATAAATCCCCAAAATATCCTCAGTATTAACTACTCAGCTCCAAAGAACCTCTTCTTATGCTTCGCTACTCTGATAATGTCCACACAGTCCAAAAGTCAGTGAGGAATTGTATTTTTCACATGCCTCTCACCAAGCTGCAGTATAAATAAGACTTTTCTCAGTTACCTTCTGGTATTTTTGTCTTTCCTCTATATCTATCTTTTGTCTCACTATTAAACAATAGGTACATGAACACTAAAAAATAAAATAAATAAATCATAGGCTGTACTGTAATACCCCACGTGCTACAAAAGATGGAGCTTAAAACCGTCTTTTAATTCAGTGCTATTTTATCTTAAAACATGCTGGACAGACCTTCTTTCATTAAAAAGTAAAAGAAATTACTTGCTCATTTAACCCCAACCAAACAAACAAAAAAACAAACAAACAACCCCCCTACAACAGTTAGACTTGATTTCTCAGTGCATTAAATTAGATAAGATCAACAGTTTCCTATATCAGCACACTATATTTTTGCTTGCCTGCTATGGTACCAAGACAGTAAAAGGTTTTTGAAGGGTGTTTTCAAGACAAAGCAATTGCCTCCAGTTATCACCCGTAGTGTTGGCAATTATGAAAAATTAACGACATCTCATTATTTTCACTCCTTCCCTCACCAGCAATCATTAAATCAGTTTCTTTTTAAGAAATTCCAAACCAGTCCCTGAAAATCCCAAAAGAACTTTGTTCTTTACAGGTCCATTTCCTGATTTTTTTCTCTCTCCGTTTTCCAGGTTAGGTGAGAAACTACTCTGAGAGAGAATACTCTATCTCTGAGTGTGACAACATCTAAAGTCTTATGTCCTTCAGGAACTTGCAAGGACAAGTAAGGAGAAATACAAAGTGTCTTATACTTAATATCTGCCACTGTTAATAATGATTTCCAGTTCTGTCATCACATTGAACAACCCCAATACAGATTATTTTGTTCAGGTACCAGAGTGCATAAATCCATTTTTTTAATAACATTGGGTTAATACAACTGAGAAGATAAAAAAAAAAAAAAAACTTTTAAGGATATTTCCTTTTGCTAGCAAGCTTTGATTGATTGTTCAGTCAATAAAGCATTGGAAAAAATATTTTCTGAAGTGTATCTCCACAGTTGCCAGGCATTCTGTAAGAGAATCCCCACAGTTTTAACGTGCTCTATGTATTTACTGACTCTCCTTCACAGTAAGTGTCGAATTTTTTTTTGTTTTTATTTTTACACCAAGAATCAGGATGTATAGTGCTTCAAATCTTTAGGCTGGAAGGTAAAATTTACATATCTAGAGCTCTGAAGGCACACAAAAAACAGAATTAGTGCAAAATACAGACAGTTAAATTTTAATTCCTAATTCAAAATAGTCCCTTTGGAGAATTACATTCATACACCCAGAAAACACACCAGGCTGCTAAACTTTACTTTTTCCAGTTACTTGTCCTTGCAAGTGCTCCCTGTCAGCGAATCTCAAGCAGGATGTAACATTTTTTGAAAGAAAACTTGTGAATATGTTCAGAGGTAAATAATTCACAGAAATTAATTCACAGACAGTAAAATTTTAAAGTCTGTCCTGAATTTGGTGCAGGAGAGCTTCAAACCATCAAATACAAGGCTCTTCTAAAAAAGTGCCACATCATTTTTTCATTATTCCAATATGTCTCCAAAGAAATACAGGTTAGTGTATAACCTGATTAAGTGTGGAATTCTGAAACACAGTGGAGCATCAAACTGGGGCAAAAGAGTCTCACAGAGAAGTCTCAGTTGTTTCATCCTGATACTGCCTGATGCTGTTACTGCTAAAGTAATTCCACTTCCAAAGTCAAATGGATAAGGGGTGGGAGACAAAGAACTTCAGTACATTAGATCTGGAATATTTAACTCAGCTCTGAAAAAGGAGGGGAGGATGTTCCTGTGGATAAAGAATTCTTGCAGGTCTTTCATAAATCTGTGAGTCACTGCAACCTCAAGCTGCAGCAGCCTGTGTAAGACCAGAAACTCTAATGACTGCCAAGATTACAATAAATAATTTTGACCTGGAGGGAATACAGTCAAATAAATTTAGCTGTCATAATGGCAAATGCAATTATTCAAATCATGCACAAAACCTTTTTCACTCTGACATAACAAGCTTTCTTGGTAAATTCCTTCATGCTCTGAGTTGTCTAAATTTGACTTTTCTATAGTAAATATCTATCCAAAAAGCATGCTACTACCCACGAAGAAGGAAGACAGGAGTCAAATGGACCTCTCCTGCAGCAATCTGATTTAAGAGATTATTGAATATGACCTCTACAGCCAGCTGAAAGAGCTCTGGAAATCCAAAGGACACGGCAATGCAGGAGATGTCAATTGAGCTGCTGCTTTGGCCACAGTAACTGCAATGGTAGGAATGCAGGTATCAGTTAACCTGACTCAGAAAACTGTCTCTTAGAGGTCTCTGACCAGCCATAAACCAAAGAACTCTTTGATATTCTTGTTTGCAAGGAATCCACAGATGGATAAACCCCACAGCTGGGAAACTAAATATACTGTCAGCTCTTCTGCTGCTCTTCCCTGGAGAGTTTCTGGTAAGACTGTCAGCATTTTGTAAATAACTGGTAAGCGTTTCACAAATATCACCACATGATGATGTGCACACCAGTTCCAAACCCTGCTCCCTGGCATTTGCAATTGCACAGTCTACCCTTCCCTGATTTATGGAGTTTATCACTGTCATGCTCCACAAAGATTCTAGCAGGAAGGGACTGCAGGAAATACTCAAATACATTTGACATGAGTTAAAGTTCCACAATGTTAAATTAAATGAAAGATTCCTGCGAAGCTCAACCACCAAAGAGTCATATACTGGGAATACTCAGCTTTGTTTCACAAGGAATAAAAGCAGAGAAAGTTCCTATGTAAGTTTCTAACTCTATTTTTGCCATCACACAAAAAACACTGAAGCTTTCTGCAGTATCTTTTATACTCTGCTGGAATACAAGTAAGACAGGAAAAAAAAATGGTTAATAAATTAAAGAACAAGTTTGCATGTGGCACCAGGCTTCCAGATACACGTGACAGACACGAGAAAGCCCTTCTGCTGAAGGGCACAGTGGAACTAAATGATCAAAGCAGCCCTGATTTGGAATCCTTCCAGAAGCTCTGTCTTACCATCCTGAAGTCTACTATTGTTTTGATAAATTCTATCATCTGAGTTGGTGTTAAAATGAACATTGTCTTTTTTTTTCCCCTGAGGGACTACGCTTATCTGTTCCCAATCTCTTGGTAAGATTTCCTTTTTCTGCCCAATCATCTTGTGCCTTAACAATGCAGATGGGATGTGAGCACTGCCAAGACCTCTGCAAACACTCACAATACTGTTGAAAGGCTGAAAGGTAACATTATTTTGATAATGGTTTCTGAGATTTGTTATCAGCAGAAAATCTTTTCTCTGCCAGATGTACTCCTATGTGAAAATATGCCATTTTCAAGTTGAGAGCTGAAAATTACTCTCTCCAAGTAGGTCAGGAATAATTGAGAACAAACTGATTGTTCTGACTCTGAAACGTGCAGGTGTTCAGCCCATCAATGCTCTGAAACACAGCAACTTTTTATTGGGATAACGATCATCTGCAATAAAAATCCTTCCTCCTGTGCTAGGAAGCTACACTTTTAAACAGAACTGAGACTCTACTTCCTTTGCTAGAAAGTTCTACAATGGGAAAAAGTTGTTCGTGGCAACTGCGCTACAAAAATCAGAAAAATTCTCCAACACAAGGTTGTTCACAACTATGTTATTTGTTCAAGCTACAAAAACCTGCACAGGCGTCTTCTAGGTGAGGTTAGAAAAAAAAAAAAATAAAAGCTTCATCTTAGGGAATTGTGAGTACGGTAACTCTCTAAGGATTCTGTAATTACAGATGTTTAATAGATGACAGCAAAGGCAACAATTGAGCAGGCTCTATCTGGGTGTTGCCATCTATCTGACACTTCCATAAACACTTACAAAAATGTAAATAGAAAAAAGCTTAATTGCTCATATTCAGGACACACACAAAAAAAAAATCATTAACAATGGCATTATCTTGAAATGTAGAAGAACAATATGTTTTCTCACTAAAATCATTACCCTGTTGAATGGTGGTGGCTTCTTCAGCAAATTTCTGAAACAAGGAATGCTGGAGCCATAGGAATGTGTCCCAGGTCCCACAGGCTGTGAGATGTTGGTTTTCATGTCCAAAACGCATCAGAAACCATGTGATGTGAAGGCAGCTGTAGATGTGCTGTCTTTGTCTTCTCCACATGGTTATACATCACCAAGCCATTACAAAACCAAGAAAACCTTCTGATGAAGCTACATATTACACAGCAGGGCACGTCAGCATGACTGGGAATATTCTCCACCATCCACCTCCCTGCTCCCAGTTCCCACCGTGTTGGTGTAGAGGTGTGTGGTGTGAAAGCAGATATAGTGAAACTCCAACCCATTCAAAAGAGGAAAATGGCATCTTAATTTGCTCTTTCACTTTTGTAAATTAAATTAAAAACCTTGACGAACACACTGGGACCACTAATACCTTTAGCCTGCACTTCTCAATCCACATTTTCTGTAGGAAGCTGCACTATCCTTTTCAGTCTCCTTGTTTTGACTCTTAGATGTAGCTATTCTGAACTGCATTCAGATTACAGACTACTACAAAATCTACGGGAAATTGTCTTTGCATCAACTTTAAATTCTACCAGTGTCAAATGAACAATGAAAAACAACAAATAGGGCTGGATCATATATGAAAACAAGGCTGAAAAGCAATCCTCGTTCAACAGGGCCATCTAGTGCCCAAAATAACCCACGTGCTTTACGGGAAGGATGCGAATGGATCAAGTGACATACCGGCTGTTTTTTAGGAAATATTTAGGGCCATATATTCCCCCCATACTTTCAGATACCTAGCAATCAATACACTATTTCTTGCTTAGCACCTGAGAACCACTGCTTCAGTTAATAAACCTTGGGAAACTTCAGCTGATCATGATAAAGTAGAAATTTAATTAACTGACTATTTTCAGGAACTTGCTGAAAAGATACCTTGAACTGAGAAATTACTCAAGTCCTTCTTCTAAAGATTGTGTATTAATGGAATATTTTTCCAATGTTTATTTTTGAGTCAAACAATGAGCTAAAGAAAACACATTTCAGATATATCCATTGTTAGAAATATAAAACCAAAATATTTTTGTAAATAAATTATACTCAGGGAAAAAAAATATGTCAACAGCCAAAGCCAATTAAAGCAACTAAAGAAATATCCATTGAGCTGTTAATTATCTATTAGGAGATTAAAATAATGTATTCTGCAAATGCAGATTTTAAGGAGAATGGTATGTGAATCACATTCCCTTTCGTAAATGTCCCTTTACTAACCCCATTAGGAACCCTTTCATAAGAAATACATGTCTGAAGGGAATTAAGGGTCAGACAACATAGCAGAGGAAAGGCAGCGTAAGAACTTTGTGAATGGAGGATACAGGAGCCAGAAGACACTGACACACCACTAAGAATCTATCTGCAATTACCAAGTATAGCCATCAGATGAAAAAGCACTTTTTTCCATGTCAATTATTACATTATTTCTCTTTTTTTTAATTATATCAGTAGAATTTGGACTATGTACCAAATGTTCCAGTATCACAGGGTCTTAGGAGAGAACACAAACTGTGTATTTAAAAAGAATAGATATTGAAATGTGTTGTGTGAAAAGCAAAGCAATGAAGAACATACTGGGTATGCCCCATATGCATCCTGAGCCTGCAGGGTAGGAAACACAACAGTTTTGTCTTTCTACACCCCAAAAAATTGGCCATTCTATACAGTCTATAAGAGGGTGGTGCATTTGAACTCCCCTTTCAGTGATTAGGGAAACACATCTGAGTCCCACTTCCCTGGGTCACACATAATTCCTATATATCAATCTCCTTCAACAAGTACCATAAAGTGTTATTAAAAGCCAGCAGGAATACAACTTATCTTTTCTGTATTAAAGTGGAAGGGCCAAGCAAGGGCCCAAACCCTGGAGATGTGTAATAGTAGGTACTCCCCAAATTCATTACATGAACATGCTGCCTATATTAATATTGTCCTTAATCTTAGAAATGACAGTCACAAAACCACACAGAACCAGTAACTATTCTAAATATAGTCATTATACAGAAATGGCTCTAAAACATCTGCGTTGTTTTGTTTGTTTGTTTTGTAAAGGTTTATGTTTCAGGGAGAGGGAAGATAATCTGAAGAGCCATCAAAATACTTTTACATAAGGGTGTGATGACATATGTTGCTAAATGGAGATAAGCCAAGCAGGTGAAGATGTTGGCTACAGATGTTTTCTACGGAAAAGCTGCAGTGGACTGGTTCCTTCCAGCAGTGTAGCCGAGCAGTAACCAAGTCTGGATTAATTTATTTTTTCAAATCTAATCCTATTCACCTTAAATCACTCCATCCCACTGACCTCATTTGACTCCAAAAAAACAAACAAACACACACAAACAGAATTTTTTCCTCGTTGCTTTTAAGCACATCCACATTTTTGGTGGATATGTCTCCCAGAGCACACTGGGGTTATTCACCAACATTTTAACCAAATTTTTACAGTGAGATGGGATACACTTACAGCCATTACCAAATTTGCATTTGGGTATAAACAGATTGATAATTATATCAATGCCCTATAATCATGTAGGAACATCAGACTCAAGCTGTCAACAAAAAAAAAAAAAGTTACCTATAAAATTGATCAGCTAATTAATGACTACCTAAATTCCAGCTCCCCCAGATCAAAGGCTATACATTGCTCTTTCTGAAGAAAGGGGTCAATTTTGTTTCAACAAGAATTTCACATCTGTTCACTAAATCAGAAATCCTGTTTCATTAAATGGTTTAATCTAATATTACATTTTTCCTTCCTCAAACTGAGTTTCAGATGAAACTTTAGAAAGAGTTTACATTATTAGCCATATTCTATTGCCTGTAACAACACTTTCCCTTTCTTGAGCTAAAATAGGCCAGCATATACAAAGGCAAAACTCGTGTTCTTAAGATTTGTACAAAGGAAAGGTTTAGCAGACAAAATACAGAGCTTTTCTCAGCAGAGGGGAGGGGGGAAGAGGAGGGTGTGTTTTTTAGATGACAAAACACTCTTTCTTTCAGTTCTTTACATCCATGCAAAGGGAAAAAATGTGCACATACACACACAAGTGTACACAAGCTCTGGCAGGGGACAAGCCTGTTGCAGTGCTCTGCTCCTATGACTACAGTCTATGGATTTTCAGTCCAGGTAAAAAGCCATGGGTTTCCTAAAACAAAGGAGTGACCAGCGACAGGATCCGAGGGAATGGCCTGGAGTTGTGTCAGGGGAGGTTTAGGTTGGATATTAGAGGAAGGTTCTTCCCCCAGAGGGTGGTTGGCACTGAACAGGCTCCCCAGGGCAGTGGGCACAGCCCCAGGGCTACCAGAGCTCAAGGAGATTCTGGATGATGCTCTCTGGCACAGGGTGTGACTCTTGGGGAAGGGTCCTGTGCGGGGCTAAGGGTTGGACTCGATGATCCCTGTGGGTCCCTTCCAACTCAGCACATTCTGTGGCTCTGATTCTGTGATCCCCACTCAGCTAAAACACACGATGTACTGGAATAGCAGCTTTGGTTTAGATTGTAGAAGGTCAGCCCTGAATATTACAAAATGGACTTTGCTGATCTTACTCTGCTCAGGGAGCTACATTGCAATAGAGGAATGTCCCTCAATTTATTATTTTACAAAATCTTCATTTTGCTCTCAGTTCTAAGGTTTTCTTGTGAGATGATACAGGAGGCAGTAAGTATAAGAGGTGCCAGTTTACAGCACTTGACAAGTCTTTTCTTTTTCTAATTACTGTTCTAAGAAAAGTTTTAGTCATGGACTGTCTAATGGGAAGAAAATTACCAAAAGAAAATAATTCTAAAATAAACTTCGAAGATGATAGCAATATGACCAAATGACTTTCAAAAGTGCTTTTAAGCATAGTAAAATGTGCTATAAGCACAAATTCTGTGGGATTTAAGCTCTGTATCTTGTATCTTTTTGGCCCAAGAGGGTTCCTCAACAACTCTGGGCAATCTATTCCATAGCTAAACTACTCTCTGGGTACATCTTCCACTTGGCAAAGAGTCTAAACCAGAGAAGTATACATTGGAATTCAAGGGTAACCACCTCTCCCCTTCCCTGGATATTCAGCTCTGACCCTTTGTGTGAAAATACACCAACATGTCAGAGCTATGAGAGTCACACACTTAAGCTATTGTCATTCATAGGACAAAGGACAAGATGAAGCTGGAAAAAATTAATTCCATTATAGAATAATTAAATTATTGGCACAGAGATGAGTAGCAGCGTGTCTACAGAACACAGAAGATGAAAGAAAATAGAACCTAGCATAGGTAACTGATTGTTTTTCCCTGTTTCATTATTGGTTTGTCTGCAAAATCTTTATATGCAGCCAGAAAGTAGTAAATGTGTGAACTGAGCAAAGAGCCCTGCAAAGACAGTATTTCCACATCTGGGGACAATACTAGTTTACAGCTATTCAAAACAGTCCCTGGAGTGCCTTCTAAAGGATGCACTCTCCAGGAATGCTGGTAGGATCAACACTTATCACCTCCACACATGGAAAGGTACAAAAAATCCAGCTTATTCGTGAAAAAGGTCTTTCTCCCTCTTCCTACAATAGTTCCTTTAGTTGCTACTAGGAAAGGTGTCCATTTCAAACTGACAGCTTTGTCATGTGTTAGATTCCAAACTGCAGGTGATATTGTCATGGAGGACGATCCTGTTTCTAAACAAACTGATTTCTAAAAGAACAAAATTTTCTAATCCTTCATAGACTTATAAAAACTAGTGTAACCAAGTGTCCTGGCAAGAGTATCATGGGGCATAGCAAAATCTGAGTGGGCTGTGTTAGAAGTAACAATTGTTCCCTAGAGCATAATCAGAATCTGTCTACTTTCTCATGTCTGCAGTGACTGCCAACACTGCAATGTCCTTCCGTATACTTCAGGGGTTACCTTAAGTAGTTACCACACAATACTATTGATATTTTGATAGAAAGAATTGTCTTTATAGCAACTGATAAGATTAATATTTTGAGTTGAGCCAGGAGAAATAAAAGGAAAGAGGCACTAATGAACCTAATAAAAAGGCTCAGTCCAGAATGGTTGTTAATCTGTATAACCAACTTCAGGGAAGAAACGCTTGGTGTCGATAAAGCATTTCCTTAGTAAATTACTACTGGCTCCAGTATAAGACATTTACAGTAAACACCAAAAGTCTGCAAGGCATCTGTTCTATTCACAGTGGAAGAAGGAACTTTGCTCCATTAATAACTTTAAAAACATGCAATAACTAATTCATGATGGCAGTTCAAATCCTATCAGCAGCCTTCATTATTTGACCAAGCTGAGTTCAAAGATAGAGCAAAGTTTTAAAAAACCCTTGAATGTTTAGAAGGACATTTTAAATTATAATAAAGAAGCTGCATTGTTCTTCTTTCTACTAACTATAAAAAAGCTGTAGCTTTAAACCATGGGCAACAACATTATCTTAGGAATACATGCAAGATAAGAGTTAAAATGTGTATATAAAATCCTATATGATCTCAGAATTTGTTTTAGTGAAACTGCATGTTGTACAGAGAGGGCATGTGTAATATATGTGTATGTATATATAATAAAATACTTGCTGGAATTTTAACATTTGACTTCACTAGAGATTTAGTGGGACTTTGCCTAAGGCAAGTTTTTAATAGCAATAATAAAAAAATACTTAATGGTACTTAGGGTAAATAATGTGTGGTCACTATGTTTAAAAAAAAGTAATACCAAACATCTGTGCTAGATTTCCACATGATAAAATCCCCATATTACCTACAGTTCTCCCAAAGTTATAGCGAAACAAATGTTTATTTAAAATTCTAGAAGAGACATGTGATAACCAATTTAAGAACTTTAAGGCAGGCATCTTGTGTTTTCTGACAGGAATGTATATTTAGTGATCTTCATGATATTTAATTCTGAACATGAAGAGTGCCATGTTATGTCATTACGCCTTCAAGGCAGATTTTCAACCACTAACATACTTACTGGGAGACAACCAAACCAAGAACGTCCTGTTTCTGAAGTCTGTTTGCAAAGACCACTTTGTTCCTTGCAGGATACATTATTTCCTTATCAAGGAAAATCTTAATCATTTTGGTTTCTGAAAAATATTTGAGTGAGGTTAGCTAGCCACAGACACAGTCAAACTCAGTGATGGAAAACAGAGTAAACTGTGCAGAAGTTCCCAGAAACAATGAAAACAGGAGCAGAAACACACGCTCACACTGCCTGCTGGGTACAGTTCTATTTGTTCTCTCTTGCTTTGAGAACCAGGAAATAAGGAAACCTTTGCTAAAACTATTGCAAAGCTGGGACCCCAGCTATCCTTGTGGAAGCTTATTGCCTAGGTTTTAAATTCCTTGATGCAGGGAAGGAAATCTAAGCCCATTTTTTGCATAGCTTATTTCCCAACATTTTAATGAATCTTACTGACATTCTTTGCTCTTCCTGTAAAAGAGCAGGATTCCAACTCCAGCTTTAGTCTCCTCCTCCTGGATAATAAACCTCACATTTGCCATTCCTAAGACCTTCAAACACACAACTTGAGTAAACCTGTCACCAAAAGTCTGCCTCTGTGAAACAAAGGTGAAAGATGCAGACAGGTACAAGCTTTGAAAGCCAGGCAGTGAAGTCAGTGCATATCTGCTAAAAATATAAAAACAAAGAAAAAAAAATGGGTTGTTTTATTTTCTGGAGTTATTTCTCTGCCTCTGGTACACTAGCCAATTCCATGACTCTTGCCTGTACTTTCTCTAAGAAATATAATCTAAGGCCTGGAGAAATTCCATATCTGTGAAGGCAGTTATATTACGAAATTTTGCTATGGTTAGAAACGGGAGGGGAAAAGAAGCAATCAGTGGCTTAAAAAAGAGAAATTTTTGCATGATTCTTGGATATTCAGCCACTCATTGTGAATCAGAACAATAGGATATTGCTTTCTGGTAACAGGCATGCTTGTGTGAAACGGGTAGAAAATATGAGAAATGTTTCATGATTGACAAAGGGGTAGAGACTTCAAAAAAGAAAGGTCATGTTTAACCACCCTCTCCATGCAGAAATTATTCCTATGTCCAGCCTGAACCTCCTCTGGTGCAGAAAGTTTCAAGTGCAGTGGCAGAAAACAAAGTAGCAAAAACAGAAACAAGAGTTCAGGATTTGATCAAACACGTGACAATATACTAGTTTTTCAGAAATATAATCAACACTTGAGCTCTATACTCCAACCTGTAAAAATAAGAAAAGCAGAATATTTTAGATGACGTTCTATAATGACAAATATTTTGTTAGAGATACAGAAAGATTTACACAATTTGAGTGAACACTAAACAATTCATTACTTAATTTCAGTAAAAATGTATCCAAGTTCTAATTACTATTAAAGCATTCTTAAGAGAACGACAAAAAAAAAATCCAGCAAATCTGCAGAGTCATTTACACAATCAGAGTGAAAACTTACAAACACTAGTTAAGAAAATAAAAATATAAGACCACTGAGGAGACTACTGCAGAAAATTCAACACAGTAACTCCTGGTTTCTCATGCTGAAAAACTGTATTGTGCAGGATGAAGACTACAAGCAGTGACAGCAACTCAAATGAGCACTGCAGAACACCGAGTACTTGCCAATCTACACATAAAGATCAAAAGTTGATCTATTTGGACTTTTAACAAATATGTAATATTTTTAACTACACATAATGTCTGATATTGCTTCAAAGCACGCAGACAACTTTCCATAACGAGGAAGCAAAAGACAAAATTTGAACCTCAGAACTTTTTCCAAGAGCTCACTTGATCAAACAGATCCAGAGTCCCAGATAAACAAACGGGCACCTACCAAACATTTTGTTTCTAAAGGGGTTCATATACAGCCTACATATCATACTTTCAAGTTCCCTACAACAAACTTAAAACATACAGAAATTTAAAAAAAAAAAAAAAAAGTAAAAATAAAAACCTATAAATACAATGCACAACAGGAAGAGAGCTGGAAAGACAGACTTCACCCAAAGCCTTGAATTCCTCGAATAACAAGGAAATTGTGAGCCAAAATCTCCAAAACTCTACATAGTTCCTGCCAAATTGGCTGGGACACATTCCAGACAACTGATCCAATACATTTTTAAACCTTGACCAGTTACTGAGGCAGATCAGCATGTCATCAGCAGAAACTCCAGTAAAACTCATCCTATACTTGCAGTATTCCAGACAAAAGACAACCTCTATATCCTCAGAAAAACTGAGGGAGAAACAACTTTTTTCCCCAGCCCCCGAGGACAATCCAGGGGAAACTGTGAAACAGCAAATTAATTCAGTATAAATATAGGAGAAGCATGCACAGTTTACAAGTAACAATAAGATCTCCTTTCAGCATTCCTCGGACTAACCAGTAAACTGGTTGCCCAAGGATTTTACTTAGAAGCTTACACTTCACTTTTCAGATTCTCTATTTCTCTTACTGCACTTGATTACTGTGCTCATTAGAAACCTTCAAATTTCCACTGTAAAGTTATTCATGACCAATATATACCCAAATAAGGAATCAAAAACTTAAGTGATACTGGTGCAACAGATGAAATACAAACAATAACATAATCATCCACCTTTGAAACAGACTGTACACAGTACTCTGAGAACAGCAGATCTAAATCCAGGAACTTGTCTGCTAGTTTATAGAACTTCTTCAACAATTCTCTCTCATCACAAACTCAGCAACATTAACTCCTTAGGCAACTCCTTTCAGAATCCATGAATGGGTGTCATTAGCTTTTAATTAAAATTTTGCCTGCGAAAAGATTCAGGATCCACACCTTCAAAAGAAAACTTGACTGAAATGTATCATTGTGCCTTCCAATTTTTCATTTTGAGATGTGCAGCAGATACTACTGAGTCCTCAACACATATTCTAGGTTAGGGAAGACCATAAGCTAAATATAAAATAATTTGCCCACAGCAAAGAAAGTATTTTGACAACATTCTGTAGATGTAAATAGCTGTTCCTAATCTCTAACATTTATAGTTTTAGTCATATACAAGGGCCAATAATGGTTTTCTCTGCTTTTGCACCAGTTTCACTCATGCTTTGATCTGGCAGGCGAACTGGTGGTTTTACTAGACTGGAAGTTCAGTGTGACTACACTGTTGGTGAGTTTTTAAGGAAACACACCTGTTTATCCCGACTTCCCTTGCTGTGGGCAGCTTGTACACCACCTCCCTGCAATATTCACCCTTCTTAACACAAAGCCACAGGGTGTTTGTGAGGGACACTCCTCCTGTCTCGTTTGCCTGACACTGCTCACATGAGAACACTGCTGGGACACCAAGGGGCTTGACACCAAGCCAGATTTTCTTTCAGTTGCACTTATCCAATCATCCCAAATCCAGTCCCAAAAATGCATCTACAAGGGACGTGGGAGCTGGTGCAGGTAGGCCTGGGATCAAATTTAGGTTCTCTCCAAGTACAGCCATCAGCCCAGAGTTTTAACGTGGCAACATTACCGTATATTTCTGTCAAAAGTTTGAGTATCACCACGGGAAAATACATTAGAAACACACACAATCAGAAGCCTTTGTTTATATGGAAGGTAAACCATTTAAAACACTCATTTCAAATACCAGAGCTATAAAAATCAAACACAAAGGTAGTGTGCACTCATGACTCTCCAGTTTACAGCAGCAGCGTTACTTTCCCCTTCAACAGGTCTCGTCTTCATTGGCAACACACCAGATTGTGAAAATAAAAGAACACAAAAACTTGGCAAAGCAACACATTAGACACAATAAACCCCAACTGCACTTCTTCCTCTTCCAAAATTTCCTATACTTGCTTTCAAGTGTCATATAGTCCTGCTGTGTATTTATTATAGATGTAAAACAAATGCATACTATCGTTTTCAGGAGAAAATTAGAGTATAAAAAGAAAACACTTCAATACTCTAAATTATATATCTAAAACTGCAACAAGTACTTCAACTATTGTTAACAAATAAATATTTTAAACACACAGTTTTTCATTACCTCTCTAAGATGCATGTTTTCCTTCTCCTTCTGATCTAAAATCACTTCTAAATGATTAACCTGAGATTCAGCCTCTGCCATCCTTCGAGTTCTCTCATTGTCATCTTCCATCCCTTTAGACGGCAAACCTTTACTCTGCAACATTTCCAGAAGCTTTTTTATTGATTCATCTCTGGCATTTAGTGTTTGCTTTTGTGTTTCAATCCTAAGCTCCATTTCTTCTAGAGTTTTTCTCAACAGGAAGAGTTCCTTAGCTTGTCTATCGTGTTCTGCTTGAAGCCTTCGAAAATTCTCCTCTGTGAGTTCGATGGTAAAATGCTCAGCCCCTCTGTTTCCACTTTCTTGCTGGAGAAGATGGTTAAGGTCTCTCTGGGTTCTAAGCTCATCTTGAAGTGCCTGGATTGTCAACTGCAGATGCTGCAATAAAGAAAAGAAAGGAAAAGAATCAATTTAGGATCTGAATGTAGAATTAGTCTTGGATTAAACTTCTGTTGTACGCTCTTACAAAAAGTCATTGGAAGTAGCGATGAAAGTATATCAAATGACCTCATAAAATACCAGATGCAGGTGACAATATCCATAATGATATTATTCAAGTTCTTCTAGGGAAAAAAGAAGACAACATACACAGACACACAATAATGTCAGCTACAGATAAAAATAAGAGCAACAAAAGACAAACCAACAAACCCAAACACTAGGCAGTGACACATCCATTAGGCAGTGACACATCCATTAGTACACTCAGGATGCACCTACAAAGCTGAAAGACTCAGTATTCCATGTTTTCTAAATTACTTCATAGACTATTACTCCATAGATAATTCTGCTCTTCATGGTACTCAACAGCACTGCTGTTTATGAAGTCAATCAAAGCACTCGCTCTAATTAAAGGGGTTTTAGGAAGGGGCTGGTTGGTTTAATTTTTTTTCTTTTTGGCAGCTAAAGCTATGAACATGTTTAGTAAACAGGACTACTGTATCTCAACAAGCAAACAAACAAAAAAACCCCCACAGTAAGCAATACTGAATTTTCAAAAAATAAATTGACTGCAAAGAGTGGACAAACCTTTGTTCTTCTGGCATCCAAAAACTGAACAGCATGGTAAATGAAAAATGAAGCAAAATCAACATAAATAAAGGTCAGATGCAAGCAAACGAGATTCAACAGAAAGAACTGAATTCAACAAAAATCATCTTCAACAGAAAAAAAAAATACCTTTATTGAGTTATACAGAAAGGCAACAACAACAACACAGTGCTCAAATATATAAACCTATAGACAGACTTTACTCAATAGATACGATAAAGAAAAATACATTAAAAATAATTAGTCCCATGGTGGATAGCGACATTCCTATTTTACATTTCTGTTCTTTTACACTGCTAGGCTTTTCAAAACACAGTTACTTGTCCTAAAATGTTTGTACTACACCTGAGTACAGGGGTATTTCTCTGTACAAGAGGTAAGTCTTGCATTCCCTATTCAACACAGATCAAAATCAAAATGGATTTTGCCCATATTAAGGTTGGAACATGAATAATTATCCTAAATTACTATGGTTTATGATATTCATTTCAGATTATTATATTTACGTGACAATTTGTTTTCCTTCTCATTTTTTCCCCTCTATTCACTGCCTACACAGCACACTGAGTTTTTAGAAATAGGGGACATAAACGTATGCCACGAGACATATTTGCTTTAATCAGTATTCTGCAACTCCACATTCTAAAAACAAAGACAACACCACCAACACAAAACAGACAAACAACAAAACATTTCATTTGATAATACCTTCATGTTTTACACAATTGCATGTAAATTTGTCAGTTTGTAACAATCATTTAAACCAAACAAAAAAAGCAAAACTTTAAGAAAACAACTATTTGAAATCATGTTGGTCAGTTATTTCAAATGGAAAAAAAGCATTGCCAGCTGCTAGAATTCCATACAACTAGAAACTCTGAATAAATTCTGTCATTAAGTAAGCACTGTTTTAATAAATGTCCAGATCTTAATTCTTAGTATTTGCATCTTATTAGGCACTCTCAGTTACGAGCATACAAACACAGGCCACTCATTTACAGTCCCGCTTTTATTTAGTGGCTATTCTTATCTTTTCTTAATCTCATCATCTTTTTAATTAGCCATATAAACTTAAAAGCTGCCAATAAGTTTACAACTCCACTAGATGTAGCAGCTTTCCCATTCTGAAGCAACTAATATAGTTTATGACCCCAAGACTGACTACATCTTCTGCATCCCAAAATAATTTCACTCCCGTGACAGTGACAGAAGATAGACACGTCCTTGCTTGTATCCTACACCCACAGGCCCTCTCCCTTCCTTTTTGCCCTCTCTCGTGCAATGTGGTTTGTCCTAAGGTAAAGCACCTCAGGTGAAAATTGCAGCAGGAACTGTCTGGATGCTCACACCATTAATACATTCCAAAGACAGGGGAGCAGAGATGTTTGCAGCTGACCTTGGTGCACATCAGCCTGTAAAATGGTGTCAAATGCTGCTGAAGACTGGGCCAACTGGGCAAACTGAGGTCCCAGGCAGCTGCCAGGTGGATCCTCTCCCTGGTAAGAATGCCTGCAGAGTAGCCCAAAGGAGAGGAACATTCCCTTTTGAAAGGGTGAGTACAAGTGCCAAGATCCAGACCAAAACAGAGGTAAAATCCTACAGTAGCGACACAGGTGCTTTCTAATTGTGAATTTCACAAGTCCAAAGTCTGTAAACCTGTATTTCTCTGGCTGAACCTGCTTTTATTATACACTCTTTGAACACAGACTGTTGACCACAATCGAAGTTATGTGGACAGAGACACACCAAGACTTCTCTGAGAAGTTTAGAAAGCAAGCAGGTGTCAGTGAAGCTTGTGACTCAACAGGAGGGACCATGCTCAGATTATACTATAATCCATTGGAATGGAGTTGTTATTTAGATACTACAATGGTAATATTTAGGTAACATATTAGCAATAAATCTAATCACAATCATCCACAAAATCACTCTGTTCTTTCACCTGGCCAAGAACCTTCCCTCTGCTATTATGCTACATCTGCTAAGCAACAGCAACATTCAGCAATTACCAGCAGTCTAGAAATAGTCAAAAGAATTGTTTTCTCTAACCTGAACAATGATTTGAGATACATCCTCCTAATGTTAAATTAGAAAATACTTATTACTTAATGCTAAAAACTATTTACAAGAAAATGTTTTCCCAAAGTCATGTGGTGTCTGTACATCAAATGTTTACACAACTATAAAAATCTAGCTAAGCAAAGGGAAACTAATTCTAAAATATTTACAATGCTGCAACACACAAATAAAAGCAAACTTGATACAGATATTGCTAACACAGAAACCTAAATGCAAGCTGTAAAAATCAGAACTGCTGGATCAACATAAAAACAATTGGAAATCAAAACTCAAAGAGTCATTCTGATTAAGGAAAGTGAGACAATTTCCTCTTCTGCCCCACAGCAGCCTAAGCATGATGCCCTCAGACTCTCCTCAGAATGACTAAGCACAGCAGAAGTTGTGGCTGCTTCTCAGTCGTGATGTTAAAACTAACAGCCTCAACTGTGGCAGACTACTGCTACTGATATAAAAGAATCTGGGTTTGCACACCTTCAAGACTTAGAACATGGTAGACCAGATTTAGACTTGTGCTGGCACAGACTTTTGTATCTGCAGCTAGCTAAGTCAAGCAAAGAACAAATGTTGTGAGGGTGGAGAGAAATTGTATAATTAACTGCAAGGGGGAGGAAGGCAGGAGTGCTGTGAATATCTGTCACTGCTGTCACTGCACAGACATAGAACTTTACATGATTTAGAAGAAAAATAAACATGCAGGATCCATCATATTTTTATCATTTCTATTAAAAACAGACCAGTTGACCAGAAATATTTCCATGCCAATATCTTGGCAATATATAAATAGTTCTCTCAGAACTTTTTCAGTCCTTCTCTGTAGTCCAATTCCAAGAAGTAATCCATGGAACTGTAGATTGCCCTGTAAATTGAAACAGAAGTAGAAAAAGAAGATGGCCCTTCCTGGATTTCAACTCGTGTTTTACACCAGGAATTTCCTCTAATCTATGCCAGCTAACTACTCCCAAAAGAATTGCCTGCTGAGAACTATCCTGTCAAAGTGTGCTTTCAGAGCATAAGCACTTTCAGAGCATCCCAAAGCCTTAGATATGATGAGCAGTGGAGGAAAACGAAATCCCAAAGAGACTCACAGGTTTGAAACTGTTAGTCCACCTACAGAAGTGTACAGTTCCTCATACTTCCCGCCATCACACCCCCACCAAAAGCAATGAACATTTTAAAGAATCCCATCTATGGGATTTCAGCTCACGATTCTTCTGTTTCCTTCCCACTCCAAAAAAATACAGAATTTTCAGGGCTGAATCAGTTGATACAGTCTAGTCTTTTGACCGTGGCAAATATACAATTCACAAGACTGTAGGAAGAAAATTCTATGTCTACATTATAAAGAGCTAGAACTATAACTGAATAATACATCTGGAGAAGTATCACAGTAAATTATACTCTCGACCATACTCTCATTTTCTAAAATCAAGCTTCATTATTTATTCTGTCACTGTTCCATTTTGATTCTCCACCATATGAAGTTCTACTATTGAAAGGAAACAGACCACTTAAAGCTTTCTTATGAGCTGCATCTAAATCAATTTGTATGTTAACTTCAGTTGTGCTGAAACAAGTATTAGACTTATAACTAAATATTGCTCAAGAAAAACATGCAAAGCCTTATTTTCTTCTGTACAGGGAAAAAAAAAAGGTCAAAACCAGGATTGGAGATATTTTCTTCATCAACATAAATTAAGAAATGGATTCTCTTATGCATTTTCTCATCTGTCTAATGTAATTTGAAATTCTGACATCCAAACTACACCACTGAGGATCAGTGGACAAGGATTTTGCTTGAATAAGACAGGAATGACAGAAAAAGGTGAAAGGAGAAGACAGATGTAATTTATGAGGAATCACAAGAGATTCTGACCACACATGATGCATTTTCAGAATCAAAAATTCTGAGCGTGGAACAGATGTGAGAGAACTGCACAGCACCATGTGCTGATACAACCCGCTATTTAAAAAGGGAGAATTCTTGTCTACTGACTTGTCTTACTTTTTCTCTTTTTTTTATGCTTTTAAATTTGGTGCCTCGTCAAATTCTATAAAGCTTGGCTCTACTACTCCGCTTTGCAAGTTAAATGAGGAATCATGTCACGTACACTCAAATCTGCATTTCTCAGCACAGACACGTGGTGGGCTGGCTGGGCTGGAAGCCAAGAGCCCACCACGCTGCTCTGCCACTGCCCTCCTCAGCAGGACCAGGGAATGGGATGAAATACATCTCATGGGTCAAGGTGAAAGCAGTTTAATAAAACAAAAGCAAAGGCCATGAATAGAAGCGAAGTAAACCAGAAGATTTACTCTCTCTGTCCCATGAGCAGGTCATCCCCAGCCACTCCCTGGGAAGCAGGGTCTGGGTATGGTTGCTCCAGAAGACAAACACTGTAATAAGTGATGCCCCTTCTTCAGTTACTACAACTTAAAAGGAGGAAAACAAAATGCATTTTAACAAGACCTGAAAATTAATGTTAGCTTAAGAAAAGCAGGTTATTATTTGTTTCCCAATAATTCTGTCTGTAACATTACCTACCCAGGTAAGAATAATGTATGGTTTACAAGTCCTGGAGACTCAAAGATGAATTTTAGGCATTCGTACTTAAAAAATGTTCTCATCAGATAAAGTAACTATATACTGTGAGAAATTCTCCATCCTCTAATTCACTGCAGCCCCTCTGATACTCTTTTATTGCCCTGATAAATAATTGATTGAAGCACTTATGGTTCCCTGTGGAAGCTTTTAGACCATCTGGGATGATAAACTTTTACCTCCCCACACAAAATTTCCCACATGGCCTCAGCTCTACTTAACCAGCACTTTCAGTTCGTGTTCTGACTGCCCACTGTTTACCAGAGATGAGCAGAGCCTCCACCCTACAGCTAATCCCAGGAGTAACTGCAGTCATAACACAGAAACATCAGCTGGAGTTTCACATCATCACAGCACAAGTCTAGGAAGTGAAAAAGCACTCGAGCTTGTCCAAACAACAAAGAAAACTCCATTCCCCCAAGGATCCTGCCTCCAGACGCCTCTGGTAACAAAGAGATACAAGATGAAAAGAAAAACAAAAAGCACAACAGCACATCATTCCCAACCCTCTTTTGCTCATGAAATAGTTGATTTCCAGTTATCTCCTCAGCCTTTTATCTAGTGGGAACAGTAAGCCTTCAGTTCTGCTCATGTGCTGTCTGGTACTTTCGGGGAGCCCTTGTTTTTGAGATTGCCTTCTCTGCTGTTAAAAAATTTTCTATCAAAAAAGATTTCACTCCACACAATAAATATACCTCTAAAGTAATAACCACTTGCTTTCACAGGGTATAATATCAAGCGTTTTCACTATATTCTATTTAGAGAGGATCCTTGCAGACATACAGAAAGCTCTTAAAACTTTGTGGAAAAAAGAGTTTTTAAAACTCAATAAGCAGAGTGTTGTTCACTAACAAAACACTGCACTGTGTGTTTACAACTGATTGAAATTTTCTTTCTGTTTTATCAAAAACAAAATGAGGAAAATTCAGGAAAAAAAAAAAATTCCTCCCTGGAGAAACCCCCCAGGTTGTGTTTTTTTTTTCAAGTATAAGTGATGTTCGATATCAAGCTTTTTATCAAATAGCATTATCTTCCTCTTTTGTTATGGTTATAATTAGTGGGGTATTATGTATTCAAAGCTCAGTACAGCAAAAGTGTCATACCCAGAGTAAGTTAGCAAATCACATGGAATTCAGCCAACACATCAAATTTTAACACAACCCTTAGTACTAAGAGGGCACATGGGTTCATTAACGATTATAAGTGGTCAGCATCTCTACTTTACATCCTGTTTTGGAGTCAAAAGAAACCTAATTTGTTTCTACAAGCAACTGCACCCTTCCATAAAGGGCACAAAAATCGCCAGCCTTCATCTACAGATGACAGTGTCACTGCAAAACAACACTTTTCTGACTGTCTAACATATAAGAAAAGGCCTAAAACTCAATACTTTAGAGTTCCCATGAGCACTTCCTCTACTAAACACTGACATTATAGTAAATGAAAGTACCAAAACAGGATACCTCCCATGAAATGCTATTAACTGCACTTCATCAGTTTACTGCTCATTACTCAGACAAGACCAGCAGTGAAGAGAGGGGTTTCTCCAGGCCCCAGAAATAATATTGTGTAAGGGGAGATGAAGAGATTTTTCCCTGATGTCAGTCCTGTCAAACCAATAGGCAAACAGCAGAGGTACAAACTGAAATTTCAGTAGAAGGGTGATTGACCATTCCCTAGTCCTCAAAAATATGCCAAACAAAGTGCCTGAAAAACAATTAAAATATTATTTGTCTCAGTCTCACCATAACTACGGGTTTTTAATTCTTTTTCATTCCATAAAGCCAGTTACACATTTGTTATCAATGTGGAAATTGATCAGCCAAATTGATTAAACAATTAGAGGGAAAGGGCACACTTTGGTTTTGTGGGAACGTTTTGAGGTTTTTTAAAGAAAAAATAACGCAGAGCTCCCCTCGCAGTGAAATCACGTTATGTCCCCAGTGGACCACCATTCCATCAGGTCCCAGCACAGTTTACTGAGCCCCTGCAGTGCAGTTTCCTTCTCAGAAAAGCTCTGGGGACTCCATAAGTATTTGGAGGTTTTTTGAGCAGTAGTAGAATGTCACAGGATCAGCATTCCTCAGTGCGGTTGTGGGGCCTGAGGAGGAATTAGGTTTAGCAACGATCACAGTGGGCCAAGAAATTACAGCAAAAAGTATATAGTGGGAATACTTATTTAAAAACAAAATTGTATGTGAATTAAGGTCTGCATTTCTCCTAGGGAGCTGAGTTCTATTCCTGCTCCTGCAGTCATGTACGACTGAAATGCACCTGTTCGAAAATCTGTGAATATTTCTCTTCTTACTTTTATATTCAAGAAATCATTTTCTGTAAGAGCAGTTCAGTACAAACCACCATGCATGCAAACTTCAGTTAATTGAAAACACAAAGTTAAGAATTTGATGTTTCTGATTGCCAGCTTTAAAAAAACCTGATAAGCCAAAAAATATTTGGCAAGAACCTTCCTCTCTTTTTGTACAATAGAACTTATTGTTCAGCTTCCTGATTCAGTCAAAATAATAGCACAGCAAAAATCTTGGATGCTGAACAGGCCTATTACTTTCTTATTTCTCAAAAACTGAGGTCTAGATACATTAAAGGAATTCTTTTTCAGGCAGCGAGTCAAGAAATTACTTACAAAAGGAGAGCACTGAGAGTAAACAAAGTCACATTTCAAGCACTGAAAAACTTGTGGTATTTGATCTTCAGACCCTCCCTTTATGTGCTTGACACTTTGCTATAGAGTTTCTGCTTCTGATAGAGAGCTCCCTATTACCTTGAAGAAAAAATGAAAACAGAAAGAATCCTTTTCCTAGATTAAAAGAAAAAAAAAAGTATGAACTGGGTTCTCTTTTCCTATTGCACATTCTGCCCCAAAGAAACATCCCACTTCTGTCATTTAAAAAAATAAAATCTGAGGATGGGGATTTCTGTGGGCAAAGCGCAGGTTCTGCTAAAGCTACCAAAGAGAGATGCACTGAAAGGAAAACTACTGAGGTGTCCAAATAGTGTTTCAATATTAACATTAAAACAGACTGGAACAGAGATGGTTGCCACTGTCAGAAAGCAGCAACACAGAAAACACAGAATGACGTGAATTACATTAGAAATAGGAACTCAATTATTCCCATAATATACAGTATGTGTTTTACAGAGGACCTTAATACACACACTCTAAAATACTCTAAAAGTTAACCTTTTGCATATTCTAAGTAATACAGGGAAGTCTCACAGCCTCATGGAGCTCATCAGCTTCTCCAAAAGAGATTCTAGTGATTATTTCACACTACATTCAAAGACAAAGAACAGGCAAGTTACAAGACCAGACAAAACCTGAGCACTGTCTCGCAAACGTTCCTGTTTAATTCATGTGTGAAGCAGGTGCTTGAAGTTTCTACACAGGAGAAATCTTCACTGACATAAGAGACAAATGCAGAGCATCACTGCAAGCTGTGCGAGTGGGACATCTCAACATCTGATATGACCTTCTTATCCTTGCCACCTTTTCATTTTATAACTTTCTAACTATGTATTTTTTAATGCACCACTAGAGAAACGATGTAAGTTATTCACATGACAATTTCAAGCACAGCTTTTAGTAAGCCAGAAATACAGTGATAAATCAAGTTCCAATTTCAACCTCTCCCTGCTCTATTTTAATCAGAAAAATACATAAAAGAGCACTCTTCAGCTTCCAATTCTTTTTCACTACTAGGAATAGTACTGTGAGTTGATTAACCATAATACATAATCATTTCCCATTGAAACAATTTGAAAAGGAGCTTCAGAACTAAGTGTTCTGCTACAGTTAAGGGGAAGAAAAAAAATCAATATAGAGATTTCAGTGTCTCCAATCAAAATAGCGTTCAGTTAGACCCAACAGAATAAAATGATGTATCACAAAACGAGATGACCATCTGAAAGACCTTTCTTCCTGAGTTACTGAAGAAATGCAAATATGAAGGAAAGAGAAATCATTAAGGGTTCAGAAAGGTCCAAAAATATATGCTTTCACAAGCTGGAAAAGACTTTGGTTTCACAATAAACTTTGTTAAAACTAGATTTATTCTTGTCAGATTTCATAGGAGTGTCTTCTCGTTCATGGCCTAAATGAATCCAGGACACAAAAAATCTGCAGCTGTTAAGTTTTCCCACAAGATGGCACTAAACCCTCATCCTGCAAAAAAATATTAAAAAGCACAGAAACGCAAAGGGAAAACTACAGTCATACACAAAAAATAAATAAACAGACTAATTCTGTTTCTCAAAAAGACTAAGAAATAGACGGTGTAAGTACGGAAAAATAAAATTAATGGCCTAAATCAGATATTTTCTTACAAGAGATCGTAATATCCCCCTCATAATTTAACTGCAGTGGGAGGACACACAGACAGTACCACACATATACACACACACATTCAATTTATATTTATTCATACTTAAAGATGTTTCTGTATATATATATATATTAAAGTAAATAAAATCTAAACATTTGTTTCTCAATATTTAATACAAAATAGTATCTGTGCAAACCGAAAATCCAACCCTGAATCTGAAACTGGATTGTCTTGCAAAGGATAACCATTAAAAAGCAAACACAAACACAACTGAAGTTAAAATCCAGTGGTAAAACGCCCCCTAATTTGGAGCACCCCAAGTGCAAACTCCACTATCCTCTCCAGAATTACTTAAAATGAAGGTCAGGGGATCCCTAAACTATAATACTGTTCGAATTTAAATCAAAGCATGATGAGCCTGGGACTCTGTTTAATTCTTAAGTTTAAAAGTTTAACTTACAGGCTGAATTATCATCACTAAACAAAAATAGCTGCTACTGTTTCCAAGCCTACACATATTGTTATGAGGGAGTGGGGGCAAGTGTGCTGGGATTTTTTGATCCCCACAGAAGTTTTTCAAAAGCTTTCTAATCCCTGACTTACAGTTTGCACTTACCAACAAATCAGGTTCACCTTGGCTCTTTGTTCCAAGTCCTGATACAGAACCACAGTTTTTCTGAGCCAGACATTTTTTCACTGCCCTGGTTACACCAGCACTGCTCAGCCAGTGCTGAATCCAATCCCACTGCAAACACCAACAGTCGGATACAACCTTTGCTACTTGCACATTTAAATATGGGCCAGCCTGCATTCCTAAGGAGCAACCACAAATACAGTGCAGCTACAAACCCCAGAGTTAAATCTGTATGTCTTCCTAATGGCCATTCAACACTCCATACTGTACAAAACACTTCACTGACTTTTAATTAAGCAGTTCAGTATTTTAGATTTCAAGTTTTAAGAACTATTAACTTACATTCTTTAAACGCAATTATAAAACCTGTTGTATATTTCTAGAGAAAAACATATATGAAACCAATAGTGTCATTTTGATACTAATCCAAAACCAGAAAGAAATTTCTCAGCTCAGACTACAGGTCCACTACAGGGAGCAACCATATGCAGTGAATTCCTTTTTCCTTTCTCAACTACTTGATTTTTTTATACCCCACCCTTTTTTTTCCTTGCATGCTGATGGATTCTTTTTCCCCCAAGTACGTTGCATAATCTTAATTACTGAAATAGTAGTGTACCCATATGCTGGTCTACTATTTAGTGGTGTTCAAACTCAAGAAGTGCCCAGAAGCCTCCAGGGAGCCCGTTGTTGCCAACTCCAATTAAGTAAACAGGTACTGGGGTCATTTCAGGCCAAATGCATCCCATAGTGCTGGATTTGAAACTGTTAGCAGCATTATCTGCTTCTCCTCCAACAGTTTACTGGGTTTTTTCCTTATTTTTCACACTGCTTTAAGTAAGCATGCTGTAAGAATATTCCATATATACAAATATAAGAAAAAAAAGGAATTCTTAAAGCTCTGTAACCAACTTTTCAACCAGACACAAAAGAAAACAATGATTAAGGTAGGAAAAAAGGAAAGCAATTTGAGGATCTTCTCTGTGCTCCAAGCCTTATACTCACAAAAAAGCAATGCAAAGCTCCACAAGCACACCTCCACTATAGATTTCCTTTCAATCACCCCACACTGAGGGTAAGACACCACAAGATCTAGGGGTGGGGAAGGGATTTTAGAGCCACCTTGAAGTACAAAATACTTATTTAGTTGTAACTGTTGGCATTTATTTTTCCCCACATCACATGTTCACACATCTGTTGGCTATATAATGTACACTCATTGCAGTTTAAATACAGATTTGTGATCAGAATGAATATCCCCTTTAACATATCCTCCCTTAATCCCCAGTTTTTGCACTGTATGACCAGAGAGGATTAGTTCTATTCTGTATAGAAGAAAGTGAGAGTACAGAATCGGTATTTCTGTTGTCATCCAAAACACTCCAAGCATCCTGCTCAGCTAATGGCAGCTTCTGTCAGTAATTTAATAAAACATACGGGCTATTTTACCTTTTTAAGGAATTATATCATCTTGTACCTTTCTACTTCTCAATTCATGCTCAGATGCATCTTAAAACAGGATGATTTTACCTTACTCTTGAACAGCACACAAGAGATGGAGCACATGAACCATATGAACTGGCTCTACAGCTTTGTTTTCCTTGAATCAACCTTTGATTTCTCCCTTCTTTTCCATAGCTCCCATTTTCTCCAGATTTTCCTCTGCATTTGCAACAGGTTCTCTCTTTTTTTTTTTTTTTTGCTTTGTTCAACACATATTTTCCAACTGCAGCTTTCCTTTAACCCTGCTGTTTCTCAGATAGTGCTGTAGCATCAGCAGAACTCAGGTAAGTAGCAAAATCTTGAACTAGAACATCAGTGTTATTGGGGGTGAGGGGCTGTTACTTCCCCAAGCATGGGCACAAACATGATGACTAGGGAAAACAAAACGAAATTCAGCAAAATAAACTATTTTCCAACATGATGGAATGATTTACAGACCCCTTTCAGCCATATCAGAAACAATTTAAGTGTACAGTGTCAGCTATGATAGGCAAAGCATACTGCATAATGCACTCCAGTGTGCCTGGAAGGTCTTCCACAGTCTGATGGACAAAGCAACTGGAGATTCAGTACTTAAGAAAAATGTTACTAAACTTATGTGACAAAAGCCCAAAGCGATGGGATACATTGCCATGGCTTTGCAGTGAGCCACATGAAACAACATCCCTGTGTGGGGAATTCAGACCATGCCTGTTGCAGAGTACAACCTTTAGAGACAGGAGCTCCACTGGGACCATCAGCTGAACACTAAACACCAAGCAAGAGTTATAAACATCCGAGAAACACAGTCTCCTTTGCTCCGTTACTCAGTTTTAACATAAAAATATCTACATGAAAATGAACTCAACTTTATGGCTGAATGCATCTAATCACCAACTTCCCTTAGAAGACTTGATTTAAACACAAACCTTCCTGATCCTTTATTATGCTTACTTTGAGGTGTTGCAACGATTTACCAGTTTTGATGTTTCTGCTATACATGTGTTCAAAGACTGCATTGGCAATCAGTATTTAGTGAGACAGGTGTTCCCATAGAAGATGTTTCTCAAGGAAAACAAATATTTTTCTTCTTTCAAAGGATTACCATGTTTTTGGAGTCCCATTTCACAATGCTGATGAGAACTTCTATCCTGACCGTCATAAAATACTGACAATTAACTAGCAAGCTGATAACTCACACACCGCTGCAGTTAATCTCTCAGAAGCCAGACTACTTGGGTTCAGTGCTGAACTTTGTTCATGTTCTTATATCACCTAATCATTGTAAGATAAATTATTCTATGTTACATATCATTCAGACTCAATACTCAGTTTTTTACGCAAAGAATTAATACACTAATTGTACAGAAAAATTAATACTAATAATATTTCAAAGAACTGCACTACTGCCAGAAGTAACAAAATGTTGAATTATTGTTCTTTAATTTCAGGTCATCTAAATGCAACAGGAATTGGAAAAGTTCACACCCTGAAACATTCGGATGTTGTACAGATGAGATCACTTGTAGCAGCAAAGGATTAATCACAGGGGAATTGCTCTCGACTGTTTCACATGCTACAGCTCCTGTAATTTCCAGTAAGCCTTCTCACTCAATCTATAAAGAAGCAAATGCACTCACAGCACCTTTGAGGATATGTTCAGTAATGTAGATGCTCCTTGAGGTGTAAAATCTGCACCAGAACTCTCCGGACTAAACTTTTGTGCTACTCAGCAGACCAGAAAGCCCCATCCGGAGGAAGTTCTAGAGGGCACAGTCTACCAAAGTGAAAACTTTACATCAGTTACCCCAAATAAATTTAACAGTCTGCATCTTAAGCCAACTAATGTAATACAATTAATGCTTCTGAAGAAAACTGCATTGGTTTCTTCAACTGAAAAACAGCAAAACAAGCAGGTTTAATTCTGTAAGTACGGTCTAACATCTTTACAAACAGAATTCTCTTAGCCCAAGAAGGCAAGCTTGTATCTAACCCTACGTTTAAAATGTGGGAAACAGAAGAGTCTGTTAACTAAAAACATTATCATTCCAATCTAGTGACATGTTTTGTTAGAGATGAGCAGATAAACCAACTTTAAACATAACACTGTTCTTCAGTGCTTCAGAGTAGACATTCTTAATTGCAGCCTATAGGTCAAGTTGGTGCTGAAATAAAGCAAGATGATTGATGATCACAGGCTAATTTATTCATTTCCAATTTACTCCACAGGGAGAAAATAAAGTTGATACAAACAATAGGAAGTCATGCCATGCCCATTTATTAGAGGTTATTTCTACACAAGAAAAAAATTAAGGCTCTTTCTTCAAGGAATGATACCCCAATTAGCAGTATGGAACTGTCAGTCAATGAGGCAGAGGTCCAGAAAACACAATAGCCAGACAGTGTGTTCAAAGACACAGAGGAGAACAGGCCTAGGCATCAGGAAGTGTGATCATGGAATTCAGGAAAAAGATTAGAAATCCTGGAAGTGAAAATAAAATGAAGCTTCAAAGGCATTACACCACCTTTTATCCCTAATAGGAACATGCAGCAGAAAGCTGGCAGTAAAAACTGCATTGCAGTTTTTTTTCCTCTGATCAATTCTGTATCTGATACAGAGGTGTTCAATGACCACAGAGGCGAACAGAGGTGGCCAATGGAACACTCTCCTTTTGTCAAGTCTTAAACCATTATCTCAGACAAAATAGGATATAAATTCTACAACTTTCTCCCTTCTCTTCCTGATTCAATTCCTCTGCATTATCCTTAGTTTACCTCATTCCACTAAAAAAAAAAAAAAAAACCCTAAGATGAAAAGAAAAACTACAGTTTTAAAACTGCAATTGTACTCACAAACCTGACAGAGTGGCCTCATTGATGTCTGCAGCACCAAACCAAAGAGTCCCAGCTCAAAGGCCTATTTCATATTTTTTTTAATATAGCTTTACCCATAATTCAAAATTCAGTTCAATAATGAACCACTTGGTATCAGTTCTAACAAAAACTCAGCACACCGAATCTATTCAAGCCATATCAAAGGTACTCGTTGGGGGGTTTTTACCTCTCCAAACTCTCTCCTTGCTGAAATAACCTTGATCAGCTCCATGATTCATCTGCTGTACCGACCCTGCCTTTAACATTCCCAGTTGTATTGGAAACAAGTTCAGTCCCAGATATTGAATTTTGTCTATTAAAAGAAAAAAAAGTCTAGGCCACTTGTACTCAAACTTCGAGCAAAAAACCTTTATAGAATAAAGTGCACCTTAAAATAGCACTCTGCCATTTCTACTGCCAAAAACCTTAGTAAAACATATTATACTTTTTAGAGAGGATTAGAGGATTTTTTTTTTCCTTTGATAAACAGCCTGTAGAAATCCTGAGTGCTATCCATATTCAATAAGAATAAAGTATCTGGATATGATGTTGTGAATAGCAATTCCCTTTTCCTCTGTTCATCATAATGCACATTTATTGACAAAGCAAAAACTTAGAAAATATCCCAAGCGCTTTTTAAATATTGATTACTTTAAGAGATAAAGGCTGTCCATTCCAAAACCCACGTATTTTCCTTGTGTGCACATTCATACGTAAAAATCTTTTAGTTGCACTAAAATGTAAACATGTCTTTGGTTTAGTCCTATTCCTTTCCACCTCTCAGTTCCCTCAAATCTCAGAAGCTGTCGATATGTTACAACGTAATCTATGCTGATTATTTGTACTTGCATGGGGGGAAATTGCCATTTCTGAGACAAATCCAGAGCAGGATACCCACATAATCCACTGGTCCAAAAAATCCTCTGGAAAGGGTAACAGGAGATGCAATGGTCACTGTGAGGGAAGGGCTGGGACAGACACAGGGACTGGATGGTGCTCAGCTGCCACCTGGGCTTAAACCACAACAAGCAAGTTAATTTTCAAAGAAAATAAATAATAAATGCACATTTCTAAACAACTGTCCTGAGATTACTCTGCACTGTGTTTAGCATAAGGAGTATTTGAGAAGGGGGGAAAAGTTAGATTTGTACAGTCCAAAACTCCAACTAGACAATAACAATTTTCGTGCTTTAAGACCTCTCCTTCTGTTTTTTCCACTGCCACAGAAGGTGTAATCAAGCTGGACCACAACAAATAAATTCCAGGAATGATGAAATGCAAAATATCCTGACCTCCCTGGAGAGTAATACCATTTACCTGCCAAGTGAAAAGCCTTCAGCCAGCTGGATCATTTATTTTTAAATATCACTAAATAGAATCAGGAGAAAATGGCTCCAGGCACTTCAGAAAACAAAGGAAATTAAACATTTAATTGCTTTTGTAATCAAGTAGACTTTACATTAATATTTTGTTCCGTAGAATCTTTTACCAACTTTTTTCCCCCCAATAATATCAAGAATGAAAATGCTCCAGTCTTTGTGAGTTCAGGGCAACAACTTGATAACTTCTTACTTGGGTAGTCTGACCAGTCAGCAGGGACCTGGTGTTAGAAGTCTCTTTAGCTAAATTTGCTAAATCTAACCAAGAATTTCAGAATAAACGCTAATAATAAGGCATCTCTATTCACACTTGTGCAACTTCACTTGTGTATTCTTCTATACTAAATCCTTTTTTTTAAGTTTGTTCAAAATGAAACTGTGCCAAAAGTTATGCCAATGACAAAAGATTGAGAACTACATACCTACGTACAAAACCAAGTATGCTCACGGCTTTTATTGTATTAAAATTCAATTGTGAGAGACAAAATACCAGAAGGCTGTGTTATTACTGATGTACAGATACATTTTTCTGTCCTGAAGCTTGATTCACTGCAAGTATCTGATAAAACCATTCAATAAATCAATGCACTGTAGCCAGTTATAAATATTACCCAAATATAGCACACTTGCAGCAGCCACTATTCAAATTTTATTTCAGCAGAAATAATGCAAATATTTGAACTAGCTTCAACTAATTAGACTTTTCAGCACATTGATGGTTTTGCTGGCTCTCACTCCTCATCGGGAATCAAATCAAAATTTACGTGACATAAATAAGCACATTCAATGTTTCTTTAAAGTTACAAAAAAGGAAGCAGTTTTGGACTTTTGATTTTGATTTTATACTTTACAACCTTTTAGACAGTCTGCACTCCTCTGAACAGAATATTATTTTTTGAATTCAAACTTATACAGTAAAACTGAACCACTTCCAGTACTTGATATCTGGTGCCTTGGATTTTAAGTGCTTTCAAGATAACTGGTACCCATTTGCAGGAAGTTTTTCCTCTAAAGTCAGAATAGTCCTGATCAGATGGTGCACCTCAACATTTTTGTTTTCCTTAATAAAACATTATTAAACCCAAAAGCATTGTCTTTTAAAATATTCTGTAACTATGAGCTGTTATAACCCCAAACCCTTTTTCTGTGTGCTAGCAGTCCACTGAGCATCACTGTCTATGTGAATTTGGGACATTTTTCCCATGGATGCACCATTGGTCACCTATCAGAAATTTCATTAACAATTTTTATATACATTCCTTCAGTACTGCAACTCTCTCCAGTCTGTATTCACAGTTATCCTGAATAAGAACATTAACAAAAGATGCCCTCATGCCTCTTGTCTCTTTTTCATTTAATTAATATGTTGAACCGAGGAGATCCCTCTTCACTGAAATGAACCTCCCTGATTCATTTCAACCTATTATTATTCCATGAGAGATATTCTACAAGTGATTAATGCCCATGAAGGAATTTTCATTTCACATAAAGTTAGGTCTTCTAAGAATCTTTCATAGGTGACTCCAAAAAAAGCTTTTCAAAACTCCTATGACTGTATCAAGGGATCAGGGACTCCTTGGCACACACAAACACACACAAGGGGGACTGAATAATATCATACAAATAAGCACAAACAAAATTGTTTTTATCAGACTTGACTCAATGACTGAGGGAATATAGTTACTCCTACATTCAATCTGATAGAAAAATAATTGTAGGCGGATGGAGTTAATCAGAGTTTTCCGTATTCTGTGGAATTTTTGCCATGGAACGTTGCTCATGTCATAATAACAACAACAACAATAAAATCCTGACTGAAAAACTAAGGATGTGTCATAGGTTTTTCAAACAGACTTTCTACACACAGACTGGATTTTTCCTTTATATTGCTCCTGACCACCATCAGAGAAAATGAAACCTCAACTTGGTATTATAAATATGAAGAAATGGTTCTCCTGTAAAAACAGCTGCAGCCTTACTTTCTGGAGACAGAAAAAAAGGTAAATCTCAAAAAGGCAAATCCCCAAAACAGGATTCTTCCAAACAAAGCATTTTTGAATATTTTATAAACAACGTTTTTCTGCTCAACTGAGTGGAAAGACTGGATTCCTAGATGGTGTAACAATCCTTTCTTGAAACATTACACCAATGTCACTGAACAGCTTTGTGAAGAAAGAACAAAAACAAGCAAAAAAAAACCCTCCATGAAGAAAAAAAAACTAACACACAACTTCACAGGTTTTTCTTTCTTTCTTTCCTAGATGAGAGTTCTCAGTTTATTACCCAGCAAATAGCAGTTTGAGTAACTAGAACAACTGGAATATCAGTAACTTTTGATGAACTTTGAGGAAAACCACAGGCTCTCAACTCACTCTTAGGTAATAATAGGAACTAGCAGGCAAGAGAAGCCATCAGAAGTTTTATACTTTGCTACAAAAGTATTAAATACTCTCAGTGAAGATCAAAAGCACAAGAATCCAAGGAAAAGCAAGGATCAGAGCAGAAATCTCAGTTGATCTCATAAATTGGTCCAGGAGTGATATAAGAAATTAAATCAACATTATAAAACTAGGAGGGTTTTTTTTTTCTTTTCTATTTATTTTATTGTGCCAATCAGCACAGCAGCAAGACACTGGAACGGGTGCATGTATAAAAAAAGTAAAAGCACATAAAATGAAAGTCTTTTAAGCTCATCAAAATTCAGAACTCCTTAGATTAACAAATGTGGGACCTCTTGTAGCTCCTAAGGGGGTTACTATAATGGCCTCATTTATACCCATTAAAACATGCATATCAAAGACTGGCATTTTAGTCTATTCAACACAGAAGCTTTAACTCCACTTTCTGGTAAATGCTCTTAACAGAAGAGACAGGTTCCTTTTACTCACTTTCTGTAAAAATTCTCTCTGACCTGGAGAACACCTACAGAAACACTTCATTCAAACTGCATATATTCAAAAATCTAAAGCTGAATGTTACTCTAATCTCATCTTTTAGTAGAAAAATCAAAAGTGAGACAAAAATAAATTATCCTGAAAACACCACAAAGTTATTTCTTTGATAGGTATGAAGTTTTGCCAGTCTGGATAAGGTTCTATGCCCTTATTCACTCATAAGATTCCACTGAACTTAACTTGGCTACATAGGAAATTCTTCGAGTTACAGTGGTACCAATCCTACTATCCCATATCAACTTGGCACGTTTCAAAGATTATTTTTATTTCCTTTCAAAGGGAAGTTCTCTTCATCAAGCTAAATCCTGAAGGAACTTCAGGATCCCTCTGCACGCTGGGATATTCACACGCAGTTACAACACCAGCGTTAAGTGAAACTCTTCTAATATTATTTCAGTAAAAATAGAAGTGTAGTATCTTGCACATATGAAACTGAGAGGCACATATTGAACAAGTTATTTTACTCAAACATAAAGGTAATGTGGGTGTTTAAAAAATTACTGTAGGTGACACAGAACGTAAAATTAAGACAGAAGAAGACAGTTATATTATTATGGTGACATTACTTAACATGTTCCTAATCTGCTGTTTCAACACACTTGCAATTGCTAAAACACAAAAGGCTAAACTCTATTGAATAATTCAAGACTAAAGTCTCTTTTCTGTGGAGCTTTCCAGGAGCTGTAGTGCTGTATAGAGAGAAAATTGTGGACCTTTGCTTTCTTTTCCAAGGGGAAAGTGTCCTGAAGACTTCACAGAAGATTCTTATTTTCCTATTCAGATTCTAAGAGACCCTAGCAATTTCCATAGAATTCACAGTGCCTTCATTTTAATGGAAATCAACTTTTCTTTAGGAACCAGAAAATTGGCTAAAAAGGAGCTATCCCAAGCACCATTTTCAAGAGGCATCTAATAAAGCAGTGATGGGAATGGTAACAGGGAACAGCTTTAGTCTCCAACTAGAACATTAAAATGCTATGAATATATTAAAAAAAAACCCATTGCTGATATTCCAGCGGGGGTTGTGGCATTTTGGGTAGGTTTTAGGTTTGTGTGGGGTTTTTTTTTGTTTGGTTGTTTTTTTGGGGGGGGATTTTTCCCAAAAATCTATGGAAATGTAAACGATTTCCATGAAGTCAAGAGTTGAGGATGTTAATCAGCCATCACCACATCTTTAAAAAAAAATATATATATTTATATACTAATTATTTCCTTTAGGTCCGTCCCAACTGCCAAAAGGCACACAGCAAAAAGTGTGTGTGGGGGAATCATCAGTTATTATAATACAGTAAACTTTATGCTCAAACCTAAAGACAGTTCCTCTGAATGATTCTTAAATATAAATCTGGGGCTTTCCTCTACCCTTGCAAAAAGAAATAAAATGTACTTTTTTATTCTTGCATGCCTCATGGTTTTATTACAGAAAACAAGCACAGTAACATATGGTACATCTGTTTCATATTTTCTCTTTCTGCTGTCATACTATTTCTCTCAACATTCAGTAACACACTTCTGCTGGCTCATAATAATTATTTTTAAGCTGCATATTTTTAAGTAGCCTACCTCTACTGTCATTCCAAGGACATGATACTCCTCCCTCTTCCCTCCTTAATGAAACATTAAGTTAGTAAAATCAAAATTAAGATGAGAAATCAGGAGTCATTATCAAACACTTTACATTCCTTCACTTCCAGAAGTTTGTTTTTGCAAACGCTCCTGCACTGTAATTCAGAGAGGAAGTGATGGCAAAAGAAAGGAGATGATGCCACCAGAAACAACAGTTAAAACTCCTTTAAGCAAACCCTAATATTTGCTCGAGTCTGTACAAAGGCATATTCTCCAACTGAATAGGCAACCTCAGGCATGAAAACCACATGGAACATCTGTGAGGCAAAAAGCACAACAAAAGCCAGGAGAAAGCACCGAGGAAAAAAAATGGTAAGGAACTGATATCAGAAAAAATGTCATTAGCTGGAAAAAGGCACATAAGGTGGAGCAAATAGATGATAAAAAGAGGTATTATCTATAGGGTGGACTTACAGGTAGAAGTTCACAGAGAAATAATAAACCTAGTGGGAAATACCTGGACCTAGAAAAAGGCATTAAAAGACACAACAGGGGGAGAAAGGTGGGAGCAGAGAGCAGTGAATATGAAAATAATCAAGATAACACGCACAAACATAATGGAAAGACAATTTTTTACACCTGCATACATCCAGAATAGCCTGGATGACTCTTTTGAGAGAAAATACAGGGAAAATATACAGAGAAACCGAAAAGTAACCAACTTTTGTGAATCACATACTGGAAGTTGATGGTGCTGTCACTGCATCAAAAATGCAGCAAAAAATGTTACCCAAAAAAAGAAAAAAAATCTTAACTTGCCAAAAATATTTTGTCTCCAATCTGTCCAAGAAAATCTAAATATTTCTTAGCAGCTGCCTTTTCCCCTGGGCTTTACATCACGTTTCACAATGGGGCACTGATTGGCAAATCTGAACACCACTTTGTTAAGTAAATAAACATTCAATAAAAATAACGCAGCACTGTTGTTCAAATGCCAATTTTAATTGCAGGACTTCAAGCCTTCGCGTTTCTTTGTGCAGCAGATGGTAGTTTTGCTGGAAAGCAAAGGACTGGAGGTAGTTTGATTTGGCACAATGAAAATTGGCACCAGAAGTTGAAAATGTTCCATTTCAGTTTTGCCACAGAGAAAGATGAATCAGGTCATAATCTGTTAAGTAGAAGCTAAAGGAGCATTTAACTCTCCAGACACTTCTCCATTATAGAGCCTGCATAGTTTCCTCTTACTGCACCTGTTTCACAACATGCTGTAAATACCATAAATTAATAAACAACTCAATTTCTCTCTTCTGAGGCACTCTTATTGTTTCTTCCCTGTTTTTTTGTGCATAACCCGCATTTTAATAAAATTTTAATAACTGTATTTCAATAAGAAGTTGGCATGTATATATTAAAAAGGGCAAAATAATCTCATCAGGAGAGGAATTTTAGGTGCCTGATGAGCAAATACAGTATTATTTACAGGAGAAAAGAGGGTTTTAGACATTCATTGATCCAACTGATCTAACACTGACATGGTATCATCTATCATATTTCCCATTTATACAGAACTAAAACATGTGGCTTCCAGTACATCCTTTTATGAATTGGACTGTTGACAAATATGCCATTGGCACTGTACTACACTGAAATATTATTACATTAGATTCCCACATTCTAACATAACAATACCAATATGCTTCCTTGCTGTATGGAAAGTCCTTTACATATAAAGAAACAGAGCAAGTGTTTATAAATATCTAAACAGGAAATACCAAATCCTATAAAATTGTTTCTATAGGATGACTCAGAACACCAGTAGGATACCAGTAGAAAAGCTTTTCAAAAGATATTGCATTTTTTACATACAATTTCCCAGAAAGTTTTAATTTTTATTCATCAAAGGAGAGTTGGGTCATATTTTCTCAGAATTATTTCAATAGCAAGTGAACAAGGCACTACAAATACAGAACATGCAGTGAATTACCAAAATGTAGCAGTGTAAGGGGAAGTGCTGCAGAGTATGTATTGCATCACTTTTTCAAAACTTATGTTTTACTTTAGGATGGGATTTTGCAAGACCTTAGAAGAATTTCACAGCACAAATTCAACAGCTAAATTTAGCCAGATCTGCTCCCAATTCCCTTCAGCATTTTTCACAAACTCCCTTCAGAGCATTAAGTACAAGCTTGCACAAACTAATTTTAAGAGGAACATTCTTGTCTATCTCAAGAAAAGACGTATCAAAATGCATGGCTCATGTCAACAGTGGCACTGTTTGAGTACCATTCACTCCAGTGCAAGGAAGGGACAGGCCCTTCATACACCCCTACCTTCTTAACGTATTGACTATCAACACTAAGCTCCCATTCCAGATGTACTCACAGCTTACCATCCTACTGGCTATAAAATTTGGGGATTTTCTCTTTAACAAAGTACAAGCATCAGCAGTTACAGAAGATATTTAGAAATTACCGAAATCTCACACTCACAATTTTTCAACTCACTCTCATTTTTGTTAGAATGTATTTATTGTTTCATTAATATTTTTAAGCCCTCAGTTCTCAACGTACATTCATTCTGTAATGACAGACACGTTATTCCTCAACTATATATGCATTTATGCCATAGACTTCAGTGCACAGTAAGGATGACACAAACAGCCTCAGGGCATAGTAAATTCAATTATAGGCAAGCATCTAAAATACAGTACAGAATACCTAAGGAAACTACTTCATTGCTTAATTCAAATTTTACAAATTAATGTTCCTGTAATTACACTATGAACATTTTTAAAGTAAGACAACACCTCAAAATGATCCTTAAATATTTTTTGGATTTTAGACGGGTCATATCCTGCAAATTATTGCAGCAAGCTACTGCCTTCTTTCTGCCATCTCTCCACAATACCTCAAAGTGAAGCAGGAAAAATCCAGTCCTTGCACTGAAACCACCTTCACAAATGACACAAGCCCTCAGCTGACATTCAGCTGCTGGCCAAACGCCACCCTGGCCACGCTCCAGGGATACAGCCCTGTCAGCAGCTGTGAGCCCCGAGCTCTTCCCCACCACGCACAGAGCCTCGGCCAATGTGGTCTTTCTCAGCCAGGAGAGGCAGCAGCACGAGCAGCCAAGCAGGAACGCGCCTCAGCAGCACGGCGAGGTTGGCAGCTGAAAGGCGACAAAAGTTCATGTGGTAACATTTCTTCATGGCAGACATGACCTCACCCCACAGAAACCAGTTGGGACCATGGGATTTGACCCAGCAAATACACACCTCTTTCTCCACCTAATGAAATGGGCAAATGAACACTCCAATATCAGCCTAATATGTTGGAAGAAGTCAGTTATGTATGTGTTAAGAAATAAATCAAAATGCATTAATATTTTCTAAAAGAAAAGTTAAATTAGTATGTGAGATATAAAGCTAAATTTGCAGAAACATTCCCTATTTCATGTTATAGAGTGAATTACTCCAGGGATTAATTTATGTTCACATTCACAACCCTTTTTCTAATACAGTCATTAAATTCTGTTTTATGAATCACTGTTCTCATCTGGGCTAAAGCAATTAAGTTCTCAAGACAGAACAGTAGGTGTGCTAGTGCTAATTAATATTCCCCTGAGGCCAGCCTTGAGTTTGCTTGTGTCTCCAGTACACCTGAGGTTGGCATTAATCAAGACAATTTTTCCTTGGCATTTCTCTGAAAGTACAAACCTGGCATTTAGGATCAAGTTTCTTTTCCTCAGCACATGCCCCTCCACTGGCCCTCCCTGCACTGCCGAGGCCAGATGTGGAGCCACATCCACCTGGAACCAGCATTTCATCCAACAAACTGCAGAGCCTCCCATCTAATCCACATTAAAAAGTCAATACAACAGGGTTGTAGCAGCTTGAGTGGAACTCGTCAGGAATCTGACTACTGACCTGCCAAAAGACAGGTTGGGGAAAATCGGATAATACAAGAAAGAAGTGGCCTGTACCTATGGGACTAACACCTCAGACCCGAGGATAAAACACTGAGTTGGTCCCAAATCCTGAAAGTAGCTCTGGCTCTTTCTGGGTGCCAGCTACATTTAATGCTTTTTATCCCATTTCTCCACTGACCAAATACTAACAGTAGATTTAAAAAAAAAAAAAAAAAAAAAAAAAAAAAAAAAAAAAAAAAAAAAAAAAAAAAAAAAAAAAAAAAAAAAAAAAAAAAAAAAAAAAAAAAAAAGACTTGTTTGAATAGTTTTCTTTTTCAGCCTCTGTCATGAAGTAGGCCAAGAAACTCCTCTGTTGCAAACACTTGGATATAAAGTTTACTCTCCCCACAGTTTGTGGGTTTGTTTTGTGTTTTTTTATAAACAAAATTTTGACTGCACTTCAGAAATATTTTTGTTTTCCAGTTATGCTATTGATGAAGGTACTGTATATAAACATAGACAATTTCTGTTTCTCCTGTTGTTTCAAATCTTCTATGTTAGTTTATTCTTACTGTGGATAAAGCTCTATCCCTATATGCACAGTTAGGAAGATGTGCTAACAAAGAGTTCAAATCCTTTCCTGTTAATTTAACAATGAGGAAATACTGAGGTGTTATAATTTGCACATCTATAGATTTTGCTTTAGTTCATTAATTCAAAGTTTCCTCAGAAAAATCATGCAAATTTTAAAAATCACTACTTAGCATTCTCACATTAAATTTGAAAATCTTCGACACTTCAACTAAACAAGATCTTCCATCTCATAACAGTTCACAGAATAAACAAATACACAAGGGGAGTAAACAAAAAAAAAAAAAAAACAAGCTACTGAGCTTTCTGGTTTCCCCAGTAAAGGAAGCAGGAGTTGGTCTTCAAAGTACTTTTGTGTGTCAGGATATTTTTAGTCTCACAAAGGAGGATGCTGGAATTGCCAAAGGCTGCCAATGGTCTAATGGAAGCAAAGAGCACTATAGATATCTAAGAGTCAGAATAGTCAATGTAAGTCTGGATTTCAACAAACAGACTTCTGAAAAGTGCTTCCATACTCCTGTGGTATTCTGAGAAGTGTCAGAAGACATATCTTATTATTTTGGTTCACTTCATTGCAAATAATGAAATGTCACTCATTCTTTATTAGCATATTCATGTTTCAGGTTACAAAGCATAGTGGCTCACCATGAATAGTTACAGAGATGCTGTAAAGGCTGTGGAAAAGCAGCCAATATTCCAGATATTTGTGCATTTATTTATTTATTAATATAGATGGAATTCTATTATCAAGAAGAAAGTTAGTTATGCTCAGGCATAACTAAAAAGTTAGTCAAACAAAAATAGCCTTTATCTGATTTGAAGGCATTAAACATTCTTTTCCTATCAGTATATTGAAAATTTCTTGCCACCATTTTTAAATTGCTGTGTTTCACTGTCTAAAGAAAATTCCACAAAGATCATTTATGGAAAAAGTTTCCAATTTTACTTACTTCTTGAGCTTCCATTAGAAACAAGTGGCCATAAATTGGTAATTCAACTAAATATTTTAAATTATACTCATTCATGTGTTGACACTTCTTGCTAAATATACTGTCCAGATTCTTAGACAACAACTTGCTGCAGACAGGAAAAACTAGACCAAATAGGTTTCCAACAGTTGGGTCTTGAGCCTCATTATAAAGAGAGGAATTGATTATGTTTTGTAGCTGGGCACTGCTGAGCTGCAAAAGCTCATATGGAAACATGACTGGCAAAAGGTACACTGCAGCTTTTATCCTAAGAGAGAAGGTTGTCTCTCCCCTCAAATTTTTGTCAGCTTTGAGCATGTTGGGTCCTGAGGGCCCTATCATGCACATATGGGAAGAGGAAAACAGTGCAAGACATCCTTTGTCACAGTTTATAATCACAGCCATAGGGCAAAAATTGCCCTCATTACAGGCAAATCTGACCAGTATTGTCTGAGATCATACAGTGTAACAGCACATCCCATACCAGTGACGGACAGGACAGGTTTGCTACTTGTGGTGCCGTTAAGGATACAAATACATGAACATATTATTACAATTCTTTTATTGGGCTATTCATAATTACAGGCATTAAAAGGAAATAGGATATATCTAAAAGTCATTCCAGTACAGCTTTGTCACTGTGCAACCAAGAAGGCAAATTTCATAGGACCAGAAAGAACATAATAACAGGAACTACAAGTAATCTACTGCAGATGTATTCTGATGATGATAAGAAGGGAACTTCTGGTCCCTTATCAGCTATTGATTATGAATTCTACACCCAAGAAAAAAGAAATACATACAAAAGCATTGGGTGCCTAAAAATTAGAATACACCTACAAGCTACTATGTTTACCTCAATTCCTTTGGAAATTTTGGCTTCCATCACATGTCCAACAAGTAACCTGTATTTATATTTTGCACATAAGATTTCATATGAAATAGAAGATGTGAGCAAATATGAAGTTAGCTGGGGGGGGGGGGGGGGGGATGAATATTGCTTTTAATACATTTTATTCTTGATCCATATAAAAATCAGGCACAAGGTGTATGCCAGAAAAAAAGCCAGCCTAACTTGGGTGTGGCTCAAGTACCAAAACACAAGTACAGATTTCATATTAACAGTAGTCAAGGAATTCAGAGTCCACTGTATCTGTGCTACTGAACCTTTGGAGGCTTAGGTAACTAAAAGCATAAACAAATAGTGTTTACTAGCACAGGCAACGCTAAACTAAAATAGACTATAAACAGTACCATAAAAGCAAAGAATCAGAGGGTCTGAAATGTTCTCCAAAATGCATGTTTTGATTGAGCTAAACAGTGGGGACAGCATGGAACTGTTTGTCTGAACAGCAGCCTAAACATTAATATGCACTTTAGGAGCATTAAATCCTTTTTTCACAGCTTCTTTACCTATTCTATGAAAAGGCAGGTCTGATAATGATCAAAGTCATTAAAAACCAAATTACTGATGCATATCGCATCCTCCAGTTGTTAATTACTCCACCAGCTATGCATTATGCACTCTTAAATGCAAATTCTCTTAGTGCTTCTGTTACCAGGCACTTTAATAAATATCATTCTGTCACATTCAGTTCTTGCAAGGTAATTCACCTTTTAACTGCAATTTCCCTTTCAGGTCTGGGTTCCTCTTAGCTGAGGATGAGAAACTTATTGACCCCAAGTTCTGAAGGGAGAGCAATCTACTCGTTCAATATTATCAGGGAGGTTTTTTTAATCAAATTTAAAAATGAACAAAAACCTACATAAGCTTTTGAGGTTGCAAAAAAATTAATATAATCTTCCTGTGCCCTTTGAATAAAAGGGATACCCCACAAGTCAGAGTAAATCTACAACTGTTCTAAGATAACCTGGCTAATTAGATTGAAGTAACAACTTGGATAAGCGGCAGACACAGCTTATCAAGCACCGCATCCATCAATATGTCCTGGGCTGGACAGAGGACTAAAGGAAGGTCAAATGATATCCAGGTTGAAACTAATATTTAGCCTATAGTTCTGATGCCAAATAGGAATATTACCTATGAAGCACAGCTATTTAATAGCCAGACTTGCAAACTGAACCTGTGATTCTGATTAGTGCCATTTCTCAAAAGAATATTTACCCCCAAGTGCAACCCTGAGAACTGGTTGGGCTCTTTGGCTCATAATCTGTTTTACCCCTAGCAGATGGCATCAGTGCTCACCACCTTTACTTAATTTTATTACTGGATCAGAATTACTATTAGAGATCATTTAAAACAAAATCACAAATTGATTGAGGTCATTACCAAGTACACAGAATTAGGAATTGGAACAGACACCATAGAAAGGAGGCCTGAAAGTGCATCTTTTCACAGTTTCACTTTGAAGGCACTGATTTACTCCACAGAATGATTCCAGATCATCAACTACAACTAAAAAAAAAAAAAAAAAAAAAAAAAAAAAAAAAAAAAAAAAAAAAAAAAAAAAAAAAAAAAAAAAAAANCTTGAACTCCTTTAGGCACACTGTTCTTATGTCCTACTGATATGAAACCTCCGGGTTTATATTTTAGTAATCGCGGATTATAAAGTTGAATTTTGAACTTTTAAAATCAGGGTAATATTAGCAAAAGATAAACGGGACTATTTATTTAATAAAATTTATAGTAGTCTTAAAGGTCAGATTTGGCTTCAGTTTTGCTAATATTTACTCATGAAATGCCTTAGAGCACAGCAAGAAACCACGCAACTAAAATAGTGAGAATCACAGTCTGAGCTGATGGAAAGCTGCTGTGGTATTTCACACTATAAAAATCAAAGCCTCAGTCACTGAAGTATAAAAGTACTTTTCTGTGATTGATGAAGGCAAATTAAGTGATTTGATTGCAGAGATCCATATTCAAAAACAATGCAGGAATGAAATTCATATGGTTAGAAGCCATGAAACCTTTGCCAATAAGGTTTCAAAACCAAGATTTACACTAGATCCAAGAGGTTAAAACCAAAAAGTAGCAAATTTATCCACTGAGTATTTCCAGATGCCCCATACATGACAGAGCACAAGCTTTTTTACCTACTATACAGGGATTTATTTTGTTTCTGATATTAAGGTACCACAATTCTCTTCTCAGAAAAATACAGATTGGTCTAAATTGTGTGACACATTCTGGTTAACATTTCACAGAAAAGCAAAAGAAAGTGACTTTTTTAAACAACTTACTAGATGTTAACTATCCTAAATTATGAAGTTCTCTTTTTTGCATGGTCTGCACTGATTTTAGGTATCTAACAGGTGCAATTGCATTGATCTGAAGTTCATCACTTGCCTCTGCAGGTGACACAAGAATATCCACTTTCTCTATTCCCCTATAATAACTGCAGGAAATGCATGACTGATGCCCAAAGACAGAAACACTTCTAAATCTAAAAAGGAAACTACTACTTGACTAGTTTTGTTTGGAGTTTCTTGCTTCACACCTAAAGCATCAAGTTTCATAGTTTCAGAATAATTTTATAACCGTGAAGTTCACCGGGCGCACATCTTTTTGAGTCTTCAACAACTACACTTATTAGTACTCAAAGCAAAAAAAGAAACATTTCAAGCCATGGCTATTTCACATAACAGTTATTGTCTTCTGGACTGTTGGCAGAGTGTTCCTTTTTTTATTGGCTTTAATTACTAGGGGTTTAGCTTTTCCAGAATTTCCCCAACTGTAGCTGCAGATTTGAAGTTTTTTCATCAAAAAAAAGTGATGCCTGATTTCAGTAGTTAAATAATTTGTGCACATCTGAAAATCCAGCAAGTTATGCAACTCATACAGATATCTATTTTCTCATATTCATTTATTAGAGGAGGTAAATTTAGTCTGTCTCAGAAGAAGGACTTGCTGCAGATCGTCAAGAAAGGGATGTTCCTCTTCCTTGAACTGTGAAGAAAGCAGCAGGAACCCATTTTGATTAGTCAAGAGCCTACCAATGGAAGAAAAATGTACCACCCTTAAATCTGAACATTTTCCCAATTGTTATGTTCATTAGAATGGATTAGCAATTATGACAAAGTCCTCCATCATGTCCACACCCACATTCCCAAATGACTGCTTGTTTCACTGATCCTGCAGTACAACACTCCATGGACCTACTCCTGGAGCACAGTAATATGGGAAGAGGGAAGGGCAAACACCTGGGGAACTGGGAAGCATTAATGAAGGGAAAATGTAGTTATTCTTTTGAAGCAGGGCAAAGGAGGTGAGCAGCTACACTCTGGAGTGCAGAATTACCACCTCAAGACAATGCAGACTTGAAATTCATGAGTCAAAGGAAATGCATAGTCAAAGCTGAACAGCACAACAGGAGAGAGCAGGGTAGTACTGAATGTGTAAGATGTGTAAATGGTATAAATAAGGAGTTCCTACAAATTGACTCACTCTTCTTGATCACACATAATCCTGCCAATTGCCTTTTGTGAGCTGAATTAAAAACAAAAACAGCAGCAAGCCCTTCATGGGTTTTACAGAATTTTCTACCATCTGGTAAAAATTAATTAATCAATAAAATGAAAGGAAATTCATAACAAAATGGGTTTACTACAGTTTCTGCATTAAAAATTGTTTATTTCTGCACACAGATGATTACTAAGTCCTAGAAAAAAAATGTATGAGGAAGAAAATAAGCCCTCAAAGCTGAAAGAATTAAATTTGTTGTAGACACTATTAAATCAGGATTTAAAAAACAAACGTATAAACATATATTCCCACAGCAGTAGGGACACATTGATCATAACTAAGTCACTGGAAAAAAACCCCCAGCCATACAGATTATATAAAGAAAGAATTAAAACCCAAATATATTTTACAGGCATTCGAAAATAAGGTGTCCAGGGCAAACACCAAAGACTAGATCAGAGCTAAAAGGCACTACTGACCTTCCAAAGAGAACACAATTCAGTGGCAAATGTTGGTCACAGCAGTCACAATACCATCAGTATTCAACATTTTCTCATGAAGCAAGTATGCAAGTACAAAATACCTGAAATACTCTAAATATTCATCTCTCTACCTGTCAACGCACATCTGAAACGAAAACAGTAGCATAATACAGATATTCAAGATCACTTTCCAGAAATTTCTGAAGTTCCAAAGGTGGTCAGGCCTCACCAGTACAGGCTCAGCAGCCCAACCTGAGCTGCTGCTGCCAGGATTTGAGATTCACCTCCCCTGTTCCGCCTCTCTCGCTGCTTTACACCAGCACAGGACGAGATGTGAGCAGCCAGGGAAGTGATCCAGCTGAAAATCAACCCACGGGGAAAAAAAAAAAAACAACTCAAGTATTTTGTCCCTAATGCAGCACTTCATGCTGGCATAGGAACTCTAATGAAAACTTGGGAAAAGTAACAGAAGTATGTGAGCAATTGCTGGTTGGCACAAAAATGAAGTGACCCTCAGTGACCCCTCCCACTAAGATCCAAAGTCCCGCAGAAAAAAGATGAGATGGCAAAGGTCAGAAGACATTAAACCATTAAAGCACTAAACTTTCAGGCTGGGAGATTAAAATAGTGGGGAAATACAGTCACAACTCAGAAGGAGGAGATTTGACATAAATTAAATTCAAGTGAAACACTCCCTAAAAAAAGCTCTAAGGGTAAATCTACTATTCTTAATTTATGTCCAAAAGGGAACAGAATGCCTTATTAAGAGTAAACCTTCATCAGAATGTAAAGACAGAAATTCCACACACAGTGGGACCTTTCAAAAATGCATATATAAAATGCTGAGTTTCACAAATTTTCAATTATCTAGCACCTACAATAGGACTGGAAAAGTAACCCTGAAATAATCCAGTCAGCTAGACAAGAAGGCCATTCTCCAGAACTGGCAGATAAATTGGGGTAGGGGGGGCTGGGGAGGACAGGAGGGGAAAGAGGGAAAAGGGGAAGAGGCAAATAAAATAATAAAAGGTGGACTAACTTGATGTAAGGCAAAGATGTCTTCCTATTTCCAAACTACTACTCTGCTGTTTTGAGAGGGGATTAATTAAGATCTGTTAAAATATCTGACATATTAATAAAGCAACACTGTTAATAAATATGGTAGTAGGTTTTTCTTAATATATTTTACCCCCAAGTTATCCCAACAGTTTAATTCAATGATATGAGAGTGAAGATTCCACCTCACGTATTTGGAAACAACTCAAGTGGACACTTCTGGGAAATGAACACCTAGCAAATTTTGGCACCATAGGTTTTCAAATACAGTTTCCAACTGGATCAAGCTACCAATTTCTTCTGAGAACACTGTGACATGTTAAAAAAAAAAAAAAGACTTTCTAGTCAAAAAGAGTATGAAAAATTTATTCCTAAAGATAATTCTGTTTACTTTTAAATTTGCATAACCTTCCTTCTGCTGTTCCATTCTATGTTTAGTCATCGAGGCACCACTTCCCTACACAGTGAAGCACTGCTTGATACGAGACCTGAATTCTGAAAAGGATAATGCCCTACTCATTTAACACAGAATTACTGGGTGACCTCAATTCACCTTTGATGGTTACACCTATACACCTCTTCAAGAACACAAGTTCTTCTCTAAAACGCTGGGTTTTGCCCGCCTGGCACTGTTTGTTAGTTGTGCAGTGCCAATGTGCGGGTAATGCAGCGTATTCGGTTGGAAAAGCCTAGCACAAATATTCTTGTCTAATTGCTCCAATCCTCATTCTGACAGTTCTCCCTCTTCAGGGGATGAACTGCCTGAACAGGATGAAGAATGAATGGTTTTGCTTTCTTAAGCAACTTCTGTGTTTTCTACTCTATAGTTTGCTCCTTCCAAATATCTCTCAAGTGGAAGGAAGGTACCAGATCATTCATACACAGTTATGCAATTATGCAGCTCCTTCATTTCCATATTTCAGGCAAACTAAGAATATAGGAGTTACATGTTATAAACAGAACAATAAACATACTAAAATAACAGTAATATACAATTAAAACATTTTTTATCCCCAAGAGGGTGATGTGAAAAGCAGTGGGTTTTAACCAATTATTAAAAACTATGCCCAATCTGATTTGCTAGCAAAACCTACATGAGGATACAACCCAATGTCCTTCTGAACAGTTTTTTTAGGAAGAACTTCAGAATTCCAGAATACTGTTCCAATGTAACTGTAGTTTGTACATTGTAATTTTCATGGCAGTATTAACCATCAGAAATAGAAAAGGATTTGGGGTTCCTTTCGGGGTTATTTTTACAATATATATCAAAATAAATGAGACACTATAATGTGTACCTAGATGTATTTATGTTAACACCAAACTCAGTATAAACCTAAATAGTTTTTTACATAGGTAACTCATACTCCATAGTCCAGAGCGTTGTGCTGACAAGGTACATTTTCAGAGGCATATGGGAAGAAATGCAATTTTAGCTGTCAAATAAAGGGCCATGGGGAATTATGATTTCTCCCAAGATACAGCTTAGTTTCTGTCACTTAGAGAAAAAATTTAATATGATCACTGAATGTAAACCATTCTGGACATCCCAACCTATGTTTATTTTTTTATGTACCTGTATGTGCATGATTACATATACACATCAATAGAGCAGCTTTTATTACAGACATGCTGATTGCAAACAATGGTTTTTCAAGTTTGGATTGAAACACTGGATTAATGCTTTGGTACGGCAAGGTTCAAATATAACCCCAGTAGTTCACCCCCACCTTCTAGTGTATCCAGCAGGAATACTATACCATGATATTTGGGCATTTCTTCACTGAATTAATTAGAAGCTTACCAGTAACCTGGAGTTAATATCACACAGGGGACAAAGTTCACACTAACACGACTATTCTTTAGACTTTCTACCTACAGATTGGAAGAGCCCAACAACACCATTTCACACACACTTTAAATCTTCAAAGCACAACTCCTGATTCTGTGATTTCTTTTTAATTCAAACACAGGTTTTGTAGTGACACTTGTGCACTGGACAATTAATGTTGTAGTAAAATAAATGGAAAACTTAAGTGTGTTCAAAATGCAGACCTTGCTTTAGGGCTTGCTGCTCCTCTGGAGCTGCAGCCCAATGTGTGTTGTGCTTTTTTTCCAGTTCCTGCTGACCTTTGCTTTTCTTCTACAGAAATGTCATGTGGTAGAGACCCCACACTCTCATTCAATTATAGCTGGAACTGGAATACAGATTACCTTACAAGACCTCAATGTTCTCCAAGTCTCTAGCACTGAAATATTTAGATGGATTTGCCTCAGGATTTTCCTTTTGGCAAAAACATCATTTATTCCTTTCCCTTCAGGGTACAAAGAGAGCTTCACATGAAATCTACTGCCTTCTTTTAATATGTGTTTTGTTAGCTTTTTATTTCATCTTCCAACACCAGCAGTAAGAGCAATAACTATATTGTGGCAGATGCTTGAGGAAATCCAGAAAGTAAATGATTTCCCCACCCCCCAGGCCAAATATTCTAAAATGACTAAATTCAAAAGATTTATTCGCTCCTGCCAAAGGCAATCCAATTTGAACCAAAGTTATCCTCTATAAAATATACCAAGGGCTCATGAATGGTAGTTTCTTTACTAAGCCAACTGACACATATTCCAGCAATAAACTCAAGTAGCAAATAAGATCTTGTGACTGACAGCTTTTACAGCTGACTCCCTGTCACCAGGAAAAGGCACAGCTCCACAGTAGGGAATGCCAGACACCTTGAACAGAACAAGTGACAGGTAAAGTCAAAATCTGACCCTGCATGACATTAACCAAACACAACTCCCTGACATGCAAAAATTCGGAAGAAACCTGTTGGTCATTGATTCAATTTAAGTCACCATCATAACACTGTATCTGACACAACAATCTGAGATGCATCTGATAGATTCAGAAGCATAACAGAAAAGAGAAAGGTTAGGAAGCATCATGCAAGTTTATCTTTAAATTACATATATACATATATATAAAATAAATAAATATAATGCTTTACAGCACAGCCAAAAGGGTTGCGTTTTTTAAAAATAGCCTAGAGTTCCCTACTGCAGGCTAATGGAATATGGCATTATCGACTGCCTGGTAGATAATTTGAGGACAACTCTCAGAAAACACAAGATGAAAGGACTAAAAGGAAAGAAGATGTCTGAAATTTTACTATTAAAGACTAAAAATGTAAAATGAGAAAGGAATTACTCTTTTTTTCATTACTTCCTCCCCTTTCTCTCTTTACTTTAGATGATGGAAAATTCTGAAGAGTCACTTCCAGCATTTTTTTCAGTTTAAAGGCAGGGAGGAAACCAGTTTAGAGAAGCTAACAGAGAAATATGTTTTTAAAAAACACCCCATAAACTGCAGGTTCCATCACCAAGGACAATCTCTGATCTATTATCTATGATACCTGTGACAAACTCTATTATTCATGAGATTAAACATTTAGGTAACTTCTTCAGGAGACTCTATTTATGCCTTGTAAGCCTTGCTTTCAAAACAAATTCCTGCACTGTCAAACAGTTCACGTGATGTATCTAATACCACCCAATTCCAACAAATCTCCAAAAGGTTTATGCACAATATGATTACCTCTCTCCCCATTTCTTTTATATCATTCTGACAGCATTAAGTCCCTTCCCAGGATGCCTGCTCTGGATTGACTCCTAATTTAAGAAGGAGAGGGTAGAAAGCAGCAGCTGCCATACTTGAGGTGTGGCTTCTCAGCATGTACTAAAGGAACACCTTTATAAAGGATAACAAAGCCAGTTTTATCCCAACTAATTTCCTGCCTGACCTACATGGTTTTGAAGTGGTCATCTCTGAGAGCCTGTCAGAATCCCAGCTTCTGTGTTTTACTCACACAGCAACACAACCATCACTGCTGACCAGCAGAACAGTGCTCAAAGCGTGTCAGACTCGGGTACACAGAACAGTGTCCTTCCACTGCAAGGGAAATTTAGCAAACAGGATGAAGTTACTACATTCAGCTGCAGTATCAACTGATTGACCTACAGCTTGTCAGAAAACTCTCCATGCAGTACTTCAGTTTGAAGTTATACGTAGAAAATGATCACCACCATTACAGACAAAAAATCCACAGCAGAAAGAGTTCTTGTAGTATTCCAGGGATGTGCCATCAAACATTAGCTAAGGATGGGAATATGTTCAAAGCTGATGAGAGCACAATTCCAAGTCCCAGAGCATTACAAAAGTTCCAAGCACCTTTTATTGCAATGCTGTTTCTGCTACAGAGTCAATCTACCTTTTCTCAAAATATGGCAGGTCTTGTTTATTCGTCTTTATAAAGAACACTCACTGCCACTCATTCTTTGACACTCATTCGGAGACTTCAAGATGCAAATGAAATGTCATGGTAGCACTTGGGCAGTGGTATAATTGAGAATGACCTACACCCTGCATTTAAAATAGTTATTTTGGAAACGAAAAGTTGTTGAATATGGCAACATGGTGAATAAAGTACCTTTTGTTTAAAATACAATAATAGTGCTCCTCCAGTTGACAGTTACACCAGTGCATCCTAGAGACTACAATTCATGTCTTTATCTTTTTCAAATACTGAAAAACGTAACATAAAAACCATGTTTACTTTCCTCAGATCTCTGGATATCTCAAAAATTCAAAAAAGATTATAACTTATTACTATCCTTTCCAAATCACCATTAACCTGCCATACAGTCTTCATACAGCTTAAACTGTTAGTTTCTACAATGGAATGTATACATATGCATTATTATCTAAACTAGAATACCAGCAAAAAGCTTGAGTCAAGACTAAACAAGTGCTTGCACACTTACAGGGACATATTCCTATTATTCTTTTTCCAGCTCAGTACTTACCAAGCTTCTTCAGATATAGAATTACCACAGAAAGAAAAAAAAAAAAAAAAGTTAAAACTAACTGCATTCCCCCATTCAGCCTTAACCACTTCTGGGTTATTACTTTCTCAAAATTCCCGTGGTTCTCTACAGGATTATGTCCACCCACTTATCCCTCTGCCCCCTTCCACAGAGCTGGGAACCTTTCCTCACCCTCAGGAGCAGCAGCACAAAAGGCAACACACACCCCTCTGGCTTGGTTTCATCACTCCTCACCAGCTGTGTCCCATCATTCCTCTGCAGAACACTCCTGTTATTTCAGCCTCTTCCCATTTCACAGAAACATGCTTACTTTCAATATATGTTCACAAAAAAAAAAAAAATCTACTGACTTCATTTACATTTAAAAAATAAAGAAGAAATATTTTGCACTTACCTAAATTGCCATCAATGAACATGAATTTACATGAAGAAAACAGTGAAAACATCCAAAATAAAGTTAAAATTGACAAGTATGCATGCAGATCAAGACATAAGAAAAAAAAGGTGAAGAAAGCAGGAAACAACAGTACAGGAAAAAAACAGAAAATAAGATGAATAGATGTGCTGAGCTTACTGGCTTTACAGAACCACTCTAAAATACCTTAAAAGAGACTTTCACTGGTTGCAAATTCTACATGAAAACTTTCAGTTGAAAGTATTGAAATTTATTATTTATTTCTTGTAAGGAGACATATTTACTAAAATAAACAGCCAATTTTTAATATTTTTTTTGTTATTAGGTTATTAATGTGATAACGTACCTCAGGCAGCACAGTATAACACGAGCAGAATATTTCCAGTCCTCAGGTTACTAGCTGTACCTTCTGTGTATAACCTTGTACTTTGTTAATATTCACCAGAAGCTTCACAATTTGTGGTGTTCCCCACATTTGCCCATGAGACAGGCTGAAAGGCATTTATACCCAAAAAACTCCTCTGACCATATCTGATATTTAGGAACAAGGAAAGGTCACCTTTCCCACCAGTAATCAAGTGCAAGTACTCTGACAGATATTAAGGAAGAAAATACCTATCTGGGAACTCACATGAAATATCCAATTGTTGGCAACTCCTTGCGTATTCCACTAGGATGAAACCTTAGTAATTTCAGTGGGCATAAACAAAACATCTCAAAATAATATTAGGGATTTTTTTAAATAATGTATACCTTAGCATAATCAAGGCTTTACCAGGAATACAGTTTAATTAGTACAAAGAAGGGAAACATTTCCGAATATTTCTTGGCACATTTTCTTTTACTATTCTATTTAGTTACTTGTCATTAATCAAAGTGAAAATGAAGAGCACATGAAATAACACTGAGCAGCTACTCACAGTTCTGGATTCATGAATACACATTCCCTTATCTACTGATTATTTTATCAGCTCAATTTGGTTAATTGCAGCATCTGAACTATTCATACTCTACAGATAGCTAGAAATTATTTCAAGAAACAATTTTGTATTCAAAACTCTCAGAGGAACTGCTCACTATCCTTTTTATCCTTCCTCTTCATCTCAGTAATCGGAAGTCAATTCCTCCAGTACCAAGACAGGAACTAAACTTCAAAAGAAGACCAAAATTTATAATATATTTTCAAAGAACACATTAATTGCATTAAAATTACCTGGTTTTCTGTAAGAAAAAAAAAAAAAAAAGGCATCAAGCTCATAACTTATTTCCAACATATAATCATATCAAGAATGAAAAAGAGCCACTGCTTATTGCATGCAGTGGTCCATTTTGTATTAATTATGTAGTATTAAATAATGACATCTTTAATTAGATAAAAGGGGCTTTATCTTGTGCAACCAAGTTTACTGTTTGCTTAAAAACACCACAGTAAATTTAATTCAGTTTCTGCAACACCAAAACAGCAGCGTATCAACCAATAACTGTGAACGCGTTGTCTTCAAACCAGCTAATTCAAACCGATAAATTATATAAATTCTGTAAGATATATTCCAGCCACATTAGAGGGAATAAAAAAAAAAAAATGCAAAATCCCTGACTGAGATGCTGCAAATGGATGATTCCACTTTAAATACTGAAAAACACCTAAGGTACCTCCTCCTGCCCCTATGGATATCAATCCATATACAGAACCACACTAACTGTGCTGTGAGAAAATATGTCAAAGAATAAGAACAACAGAGAGAAATTTGGGTTGTAATATCAAAGAATATTGCTCAAAGTGTACACTTTCAGAAGCAAACTAACCTTCAAAAGAAAATCAGGAATGTCCAACTTACTATCCATAAACTCCTTCAGGGGTCTGGTTTTGCTTCCAAAAGGTTCAGTTTTTATCAATTTCCCTGTTGAAACACATCCTACTACTTGAAACCATTCACCTATTTGCCAAATTTGTTTCCATTTATAATCCTGTTTTCCAGCATGTTTTTAAGCCTTCCCAGCTTGCCATTACCTGGGTGCATAATACACATCCATCACTCAGAACACATGACAGATCCCATGAGGCATCCAGCCAATCTCCCCATGAATCACTGATAATTACACTCTGACACAGGTTTCCAATCAGATAGGTCTCCATACAAAAGCAACTGTAAGAGCTCACTAATGAATAGCTCCTGAAACAACAGAAAAAGCTTTCCTAACATCAGTATGTTACTACTGTTTTTCCCTTATGTATAAGGTGTGGGTTTTTGTCATCCAAGAAAATCAAACTTGTTCGCCATTACTTTTGACAAATCCATGTTGGGTGTCTTTTTTTTTTTTAATTTTCCCTCCCTATTTAGAAATAGTTATTATTTTTTTAAAATATAAATAAATTAATACACTTTACAAACAATTTTTACAAGATTTTTACAGAAACCATAATAAAAATATCAAACTTATAATTCACTTCTTACCCTTTCATTTAACTTTTTTTTGTTTCTGGCAGGCAGATAGATTTGCCCTTCTCCAGTTTTCTGGAAGTTCCCAAAGTTTGCTATGAGACTAAAGGCCCCAATCATGCACAGCCAATGGGAAAACAGTTTTTAGTGTTTCAGTAGGAAAAAGCTCCATTCTTAAGGAAGTTTTCTAAGTCAGTAATCCTCAGACCCACAAGGACAGATCAATCACTTTTAGTCTAGTTTGATAGAGCACATCACTCCCCTTTTTTTGGTGCTTAAAATTATAGTTTTTAGATAATTTAAATTTAAATTAGTTATTTGAAAGAATCAACAGCCATGTGGATAAGTAAGACTGACAAAGCAGCTGACACAGCCATCTTGGGCTTCCTAAGCCATCCCTTCAGAAAGGCTCCTCTCCAAATGCTTACAAGAAAAGTAAGGAGCAATTAGATGAGAAGATAGGTCCTTTTAAACATAAATATTTGATTACAAGTGAGGAAATAGCAGAAACACACGGTCAACTCATAAAACCAAGAGAAGGTCCCTGTGGAGTTTTGCTGGAACCTGTGGCTGGGCTTTGTGCTGACTGACACATTCTGAATAACTTAAAGAACAGAGTGAACACTAAGATGACTAATTTTCCTCATGACATTGGGTTATTCAGGGCAGGAGAGACAAAAGCCAAATGCAAAGAAGGATTTTATAACGCTGAGCAAAAAAAAAAGTCAAAGGCTGGCAGATGAAATTCAGGGAGATAAAAGTTATACACAAGAGAAAATAATCCTACTTTTATGCATAACAAACTGGGATCTAAACTGATCACAACCAGTGGTGAGATTCTTCAGCTATACTATTTCCTTTAAAATATTAGCTCAGTTTACTGAGTAAAAGGAGTAAATTAATAAATAAGTCATCCAAAACTAGAAAGAACAGTTTAAGTGTTGTGAATTCTTGGGAGCAACATACAGAATAAAAGGGACAAATGCAACAACATCAACACATACCTTATCTTGCACCTGTATTATAAAAAACAATCTGTTCTGGTCTCCTCACCTCAAAAAACCTCCCATGTAACAGGTGTGAAAAACAATGTCACCATTTCACACAAGGACCTATCACACGTGCTAAGATTCCGCAGTTTGGAAAACAGAGGAGGGAGGGATGTGAAGATGGTACCCTGTAAAATCATTAAGTGGCACTGAGACTGCCAAAAGATACCAATTATTTAAGTCTTCTTTCCAGTACAAGGAACAGCAAATCGTAGCTAATGCAGCCAAAATGTGGTGCAAAACCAAATGAAAAGCAGTTTCAAACAGAACTTCACAGATGTGTTAAGCTGTGGGATTCACTGCTCTAAGTGACTGTGGACACTGGCATTTTAAACAGGTCCAAAAGTACCTGGCTTAATTCAAAGTCCACTGAGCATTATTAAGCACAAGGAAACTCTAGCTGGATCATAAAAAGGACTAGTGGGGATATCACTGCATACCTGGTCTATTCTGTGACCTTTGGGACACTGTTAGCAGTGGAATACTGGGATAGAAGGATGCATATTAAATACACACATAGGGTAAAATATACTCTTTTTGTCCAGTTTGCAGTAACAAGAAAATAAGAGTATTTTTCAGAAAGATATAATCTTTTGATAAATCAATTAATGAATAGGAGAACTAACAGGCTTACTTCAGGAAAAAAAAGAAAAAAGCATAACCACTTTGGTAGATGACGAAATCTCTAAATACCAGCTTCAGATTCCAAATGTCAATATAAGATATTAATGTGACATTTCCATAAGAAAGGCTACCAGAACAGAGTGTATTAGAATATTCCTCCTACAAAGGTGACACTATCACAAGTAAAGTATCTAACCAATAAGGGTTTTGAATAGCAGAATCTCCATCAAACATATTTTTGATAATACTGGTTCCAGCAGCATCCTTGTGCACCTACTATACATAAATATTCAGCAACTATTACTGTCAGTCTGGATACAAAAGTTATAGAAGAAAGTAGTAAGTTAATTCACTGTACTGAATTCCTGATGGTGGCCCAGTTTCCCACTGATGTAACTGGTAACAGTTGTTAGTTCTGTTGAGATTTAGGTTCGTGACATGCCTAAAAGGTGGAAAGTTTGCTGAGAAGCACTAATGATCACAAATTTGGAAGAAAACTCAAAATTTTACTTGTTGCTGCCTGCCAGTAAAGACGTTTAGATTTGGAATCTGGAAGTGAGAGAAACACAGGATTGTGTTTTTGTCTAGGGAAAGTTAACAGATGGTCTAAAAAGGAACAGCTTTAAAATGAGACTAGCAGCCAAAAAGTGTGTGGAGACAGCAATATGAGAATTTTTTTATCTATTATGTGCCACTGGTTTATATTTCTTTGTGATATAGCATAGATTCTCAAAGCTTGGCCTTACAGATTAATCCATCCACATTAAAATACTTGACTCATAACTTCAGAAAAATGTTATGTTGTGAATAGAAATAATTTGAAATAAATAGAAAAGGAGCACCTTGTAAATAAGACACAGGTCCCTGAAATGTTACTAAAAACACAACTTCAACTTCATTCTGTAATGCAGAAATACAAAAAGTTGCATATGGGGATTTATCTTCTTTTAACTTTATAACCGTTAAATCCCTGTGCAGCTCATACAAAGTATGCCTCTGGATGTTTATTTATACTTTTGCAAAGGTGGCTCATTTACCTCTTCAGAAAAAGGTTGCCGAGTATATTTAGGATGTTGTTGCAGAAAAAAAAAAAAAAGGCACAGAGAAAGTGTCAAAAGTAAGAGAAAGGGTAATGACAAATAGTCATTCTCTCCAGCTAAAATGCAAACGAATGCTGCATGGGGGAAATTATAACCTGCATTTGGACTCTTATTAGTGTCCTTTCCTACTGTTTAGCAGCCAGAAGCAGACAGATCAAGACATACAATTCTTATGGCAAACGTCAAAAATTGTTCCAGCACAGGATAAAGTAACATGAGCAAAACATCAAGTGCTTAGTTGTAAACCAACAGAAAGAAACCTTCATAATTACTTACCTGATTTTCTTCATGGGAAACTCTCATTTGTTCTTTAAGAACTGACATTCTGGCTGCTTCTTCTTTCCTCAACACTCTTTCTTTCTTTAGCTCGGGACTCCAGAAAGTTTTGATGCTGTTCATAGAGGATCCCAGCTTGCTGTCCTTAATGTCCAGCTCTTTTCTGAGAAGATCATTCTCCCTCTGTAGATCCTTAAGCTGAGCCTGCAGGTCTAACACGGCACTATCTCTAACCTGCCTCAGCATAGAAGGAACCTGATGGTGGTGGTGGTGTGAAGATGTGGTCAGACCTCCGTGCTGATCCGTGTAAGAAAGGACATCTGTGTGCGAGAGCCCGGCGGACGCAATATTGGGACTGCTCCCCATGGCTGTGACCCGACCCCCGTACACAGCTCGATTTGTAGCCCTTCCAAGAGTCATTGTGCCCTTTGGGAAAGTAGTAGAAGCTACACCCTCGTGGTCACTCAGGTACATTGGTCCAGATGTTGCATAGGCTGCATTAAGGGATTGGATGTTCTCCATCGACAGCGTCTTACCTGTTCCTCCTCCTCCCCCGCTGCTCGTTCGCCTGTGACCCAGGCGGGGGGACCTCGGCAAACGGGGAGACCTGGAGGGACTCCCTTCCAAGTTGCTGATTGTTCTTGCACTTCCATACATTTTTCTTCTACTTTGAGGTACTGCTTAGTAAGAAATTAGTAACACTAAAGTTGAATATTAAACCTATAGTTCCAGCTAGAAATATTGGCAGTTTCACTGCATTCTTCCAGTAGGCAAAAATCTGTTTTTCCTCCAAAGACAGACCTGGGGATAAAAAGGGAAAAAAATTATAAAATTAGGTTTTCATCTTGGAAAATAAGTTTGCAAGTAATCACCATATGTCATACAATAAAGTAACTCGCTCCCCAGAATAATCTCACAAATAAAATCTACTCTAAATTTAGTATTTAGGGTGACTAGTTAGAAATGCATTTTCAGACTAATTTCAATCAGAAGAAAACTGTTCACTTCTTTCTTGATAGAAAATTTTGAGTTAACTTATGTTGCCATGAACAACATGGGCCCAAAAACACACTTGAGTTTCAACACATTAAGGGATGTAAATGACTGACCGCATGAAATTTATAGGAAGGAAAAAAGATAGCTATTGTTGACACTAAGAACCACCCAAAGAATTGAGATATTACATTTTCAAAACACAGCATAGAAGCAGAAATTCAGCAGTTCTGTGCATTCTCTGATAATATTAGACAGAACAAGGAAATAAGCAGAGATTTTAATTCCTATTTGGATTAACAAAGAGGTTTTAGGATAGGAAAAAAGATGAAGGAAACTGTTTCTAATAGTTCAGCTGTAACCAGTAAAAGCATATTTTAGTAAGAAAAATTAACAATAAAACTAAGCTAATTTGAAAGAATATTTCCTTACAAACAATTAGAGTATGACACAGTATTATTTGTTTAATGAAGTACTAACTTGCCAGTATCTGTTGTTAATAAGCTTCTCAGGAAAAGCTTCCATGACAATAATCTAGGTTTCCACTCAGAAAAGGAATGCTTGTGAAATACAATTTGCTTTCTTTTTTTTTTCCATTTCTTTGATAGAACTAGCCTTGGAATTTATTTAACCAAACAACACACAGATGTGGACCGATTTTAAAATTCTTCAATACTATTTTTAGACATTTAGCAAGTTCTGAGTAAGTTTATTAACTTTCCAAAGCATGAAAATAAGCATACAATAGGACTTTGGGATTAGGCAGGCCTTTTGGTTTTTTTTTGAAACAAATACAACCATTTCAATAAATGTATGGTATTAATTAAATTGGTGGTCATCAACCAGATCTAGGACCATTTATTTCAAAGGTATCTACAGAAAGAACAAAAGTTGGATTCAATCAAACTCAGTAATTTTTAACCACTCCCTCAAGGCATCCTCATTAGGATAGATGCATTATTCCCAGTGTTTTAAAACATCTGTTCTACATCTGCTGTGAAAAGTGTTGATGCAGGGGCAGGCAGAAGTATAATTAATGGTCATATTTATTAATAAGCTCTAATCTATTAAATCCTCACCAACAATATTAACATAAAACACTATGGACACTAACGATGTCAGCAAACAAGAAGCATGTTGAATTCTCCACTGACCCCTCATTATCCCAACATGACTTATATGAGCTCTAAGAACTGCAAGATATATGTTGTGTTTTCATCAAGCTTAAGAGCCAGCACAGTCTTCAGCACTTTTGTTTCATTTGAATTACCAGCACGCATCTGAATTAGCTGAGATGTTCCAGCTTGTTCCAGCTGCTGTTGTACAACAGTGGCCATTCTTGTGTTTTCACTTCTTTCCCATTTTTTGAGCCCTTAAAACGTCCTAAAGCTTCCCAAATTCAGCCCCAAGGCCCACAGGTATAATGTAATTTGTTGATTTATGTTTTCAAATTTTGACATTCCAACATCAGTATACAAAACCTGCCCCTCTTTTCACTTGTCATCCAGCAATTCAAGAGATGACCCACAGCTTGTTCCACCAAAAGAGCTTGGTGCGATTTGTCTGCCATCTCAGCTTCAACGCATTAATCAACCAAAAAAAAAAAAAATGTATCTTATCATGGTGACTGGAGCAATGCAACTACTTATCCTAAATCTCAAGTGCCAGGCAAAGAGCATCACACATCATGCCCTTCAAGAAATCCATCCTTGTATCTTTTTAGTTTCCTGAACAAGTTCTATAACTGCTGCAAAGACAATCTACCATGAGATCAGAGATGAAGACCATTTTCCTTCCATTGGTTCATGGCATTTTGCTCCTAAGCAAAAGCAACTGTCTTCTAAACTGATATGGTTTCTCCAGGAGAACACAAAGCTCTCCCCACTCTGTGTCCCCCTCCCCAGGAAAAAACTAAAGTAAACAAAGCAAACAAACAAACAACCACTATCCAGCCTGGTGAAAAACTCAGATTGCTAGCAGAAGCTGTCAATGGCAATTTAAACTGGATACAATAAAATATTTTGAGCTGCAGCAGACATGATACATGGCCACGTGGGGGGGGGTTGGTGCAGATTTCTCCATCCGAAAAAATAGAGGTACAGGATATCCTTACACCAGATCCATAGTGGTTTTCCTTTTCAGTCATAAATAAGTAATCCATGCTGTTTTCTTAGAGTTACTTAATAACCTATTTAGCCTTCTGTTTGTGTCCCAATATGTATTTTTAGGTACTTGTTTTGCCTTTTAGAGCTTATTAATTGTGGTCTTTCTTTTCTCTACTTGTGTGAAGTTTTGGAAGTTCCCATCTCAAATCAGAGAACACTTTCATCTTGCTTAGCCCTCCAGTACTTACCTTTGAGCCCTACAGGAGAATCATCATTCCTTATCCAAAGGGAGGCTACCTTCTCCCTGAATTTCTTTAATGATAATGTTCAAATACCTATTTAACATAGTAACTTTCATAAGCTTGTGAAAATTCTGAAAGCAACAGGAACAGGGAAACAAAACACCACCAATGAAATGTTATTACCTCCCCAGCATTTCCAATCATTGCCTTTTTTTTTTTCCTTTAGAATTATTATAATCAAAACAGAGACCTCTATGTAGAAAGGGCAAACACACTGACAATATGCTTGGTTTTCTTCCTTAATGACCTACTGAGGATGGCTCAGAGACCAAAAGCTGAAAACCGCGATTTAAAGGAATTCTTACAGTTTATCTCTATTTTCATTTCAAATTGGTACCATCTCCAGCCTGTGTTATACAGACTGGCTTTCTTGCAGACACCTCAGAAAAAGGCAGGCACATGAAAGTAGTTTTTTTCAAAGCATATACATCTTAAGGATAAACCTTGAGACTTCCTTTATGGTTGTGAAAAGTCTCAGACACAGTAAAAGCCTGTGGAGGGGGGGAAGGCACATACATCATTTTCTACTCTTTACTGCTTATACACAGAGCTTTCCTTGCTTCAGGAAGATTTACTGTGTGTCTCAACACATCAGGAACTGGAGACATGAAGAAGCAATATCAGCCTCGGGGCCTCAACAATTGCCACACAGATCATCATCTTCTGCCTACAGAATAAGAGAGAGGAGGTCCCTTCTCTGATCTTCCCAAAGATCCAGCCGACAGAGCCATTCTACTTAAACTTAAAATCATCTACATCTCACCTGCCCACTCTTTCTTGACAACTAAATTAATTTCATATTACTATTTTAATTTGAGGGAGGGGGGGGAGAAAACTCTCAAGCAATAATTTTTCACCCAAGACAAGAACAGTATACCCACAGCTAAAGAGATCAACCCTCACTCTTGATAGGAGCCTGGAAGCTGCAGATGTTGCAGTAGCCAGCACAAAAGAGCTCCAATACAACTCAGAAAGATCACATCCCCTTAAAAACTTCTCTGAGACAAAGTCACCCAGATTCACTCAGTCCAGTAGGGATAGACTGTAGACTTATAGAAGGTTCTTTTGATTTTTAAAATCTCTGCACTGTGCACACAGTAATATCATGGGTTCACATTACCCACGTTGCTTATGGCTCTGACAAAGCATTTTGACTTTTAACTACCTATTTTTATAGAGACTTAAAACACAGGATTCTAATATGATGCTAATAGAAGGTATGTCTCACTCCATTTACTTTTCAAATCATTGCTTCTACATTTTACATAATTACATGGTTCCCTTTAAATACTGTCTACACAAAACCCCCTAAGTCCTGGTTTTCACTCTTTACACACACTTACATGCTCAGGAATGAGTTAGACTTTTAGTGCGTCCTCCTCCAGCCTGAATCACCTAGTCAGCAGGAAGTTTGGATATCAGCCAAATCCTTAACAGCTTTCCACAACTACTTGCCAATATTAACATTCAGCCAAGAGCTCAAACATTAGTAACAGCACCGAAAGCTTTCAGGGAACCCCTTCCTTCCAGCTAAACTCCCCAAATAACACGTAGTGACAGCTAAGTGCAGAAATCATCAATCTGATTCCAAACTGTCTGAAACTCTTTAGTACTATACAACTCCCCAGATATAAACTAAAAGCAGCAAAACAGAAGAAATAAAAGATGATGTAGAAGATAATGCTCATTATCTCCACCAGGACTGTGTTTTGAGACACCACAAAAAGAAGACTCACAGAAAAGATCTGTTCCGTCAACACATGTCCTAGCAAGTTAAAATAATTATTAAAATAATCATTTAAATACTCTCATCACAACAAAAAACATTTCTGTACACAAAGGTCCAGGGACACGTGCATTAAAAATAGTGACCAAGAGTCACTAATATATTTCTAGCACATTCTTTCGGTTTACCTGGGCTTTCAACTGCTTTAACAGTGGCTCAACAAGTCCTGTATGGAGATTACTCTTTTCTTTGCATGTTTTCTGTTACCTGTGCTGATGTAAAAGAAAAACAAACAAACAAACCCAGCAAGCTGATGCAAACTAGATACAGAGAACTGAAACCTACTGAAGAGTATCCTTCCTTTCTCCATTAATGTGAGCAGCACAGCACATCTTCTTTTAATAAAGTAACAAAAACATCAACAAAATGCTGGTTCATATGGGAGTAGTACAAGCCCAGCACTGTTTTTATTAAAAGGGCAAAGTACTCTCTTCTCCTACTTATCAGACATATCAGACTGATCAAATTACTTATTCCCCTCCCACTTTTTCTTTAATCCTGAGAAGAAAAATCACCTATTTCTTCCTACTACTCTACTATTCCTTAGAAGTTTGAAGAACAAAATACACATGACAACTTTAAAAGCAATAGCATTTTCATTTAGGTTCCTTAGAGTGTCCTGAATCTGCATTGCTAATGTAAATGTTGAGTTTCACTACAGTCTGCACAATAACTTTCTTTTTACTAGTCATCAGACACTGATTTACCTCCTTTCTCTTGCAGTTTCTTATAAAAATAGTACATATGTAGCTGCAAATAAAGTTCATTTTGATCTTGCAAGTTGGTCATGTCCCTGAACTCCCATCAATGCTAGACGAAAGAACTGGCATTTATCACCTCATCGAAATAATTCATCAGACCTGCCTGCCTTTCATTTCTGTTTCATACAGAAGGAATAGTATAGGAAGGAATAAACAGCAGTGGCTGCTCAATATGCATCTAATGACATATATGGAAAATAAAGTTGTCAAGCATTCTAGTATTGTCAGGTGCAGTGACAGCAATTAATACTTGTCATGCAATCAGAGAACTCCAGTAATTGAAGTATTTGCTCAAAATGCAGTATTAAAAAATCTTGAAAAGCAAGCAGTTGTGACAAAATCATCAGGATTGTCAATTATATTACTCCTGAACGTATTTAAGTGAAGAGTCAACAATCTCTTTTATACAAGTTTCATGGGTTTAACATAACGTGCAAAAAGAGTGACCCTTTTTTAATGTCTTTTTCTCTTTATTACAATGTTAGAGACATTGTAATTGTCTTAAAACTTTTTAAAACATGATAATAATTAGAAATGGGCTTTAAATAATATTAGTGGTATTTAAACTCCACCAACTGACACCTCCATTATTTTGTAACTTTTCAGTTAGGTCTCTCTTTGATGTTGAAACTCCAATTCTTAATGTCTTATCTCTAATACATGTATTAAAAGAAATTTTTCCTGCACTCCTGCATGTGACAAAAAGTCTCCCTGGGGTTTCTAAGATGCTTAAGGGAGGCGAGAAATTTCAGACTTGTTCCATTTTATTTTTCTCATGTTGTGTAAAATATTAAAAGCCCTGAAAACAGAACCTTAAGAAAAAAGTTTTCTATAGCCAAGTAATGGCAGAATCATCATATCTAATTTTCATTGTTTTGCCAGAGGAGAACACACTTTTTATAAAAAGCTATAGGGTATATCCTATCTGGCAAATCTGGGCAAATACAACCAAGTACAGCCTGCACACCAAATTGCCTTCCAGAGTAAAACCCCTCAGTTTTAAGTGACCAGAGTTGCCAGTCCCACACTCACTGTCATTGTTTTGTTGGCCATCTGCTCTGCGCAATTTTGAGATCCTATTTTTTATTGGCGGGTGGGAGGGTGGATGGAGTGAATCACAAGCAATAAGGGATAGAAACACCTACATTCCAAACCACTGCTTGCACCTCTTCAGTTTTGTTTTGTTTCTTTCTTAGCTTTCTCAACTTCCCTGCACATAATGACCTTCTCAGGATGCACAGATATTGCTAGAGGCTTGGCAAGCTTTTGTTTTCCCAGAGAAAGGTTTCCTAACATTATAGTTTTTGCAAGTATGCCGGTGTCTTTTGTGTGCTAAATTCTGTATCCTGGTCAGTACTCACTGTGCCTTCCATCCTGCAGTTTTTAATCACTTCCCTCTTATTTCTTTCTCGATAAGGAATCTCGTTTATCAACGCAAGCCTGCATCTACCAACTCCAGTATTTTATGGAGGATTATTCTAAGGCACATAGCTAGCCAGACAAACAGTACTTTTAGTTTAATGACTACTAAAGAACAAAACCAAACAACAACAAAGCCCCACGTCTTACATTTTTACTAAAATAGTCTCCTTTGGAAAAAAAAAGAAAATATTTAAATGTAAAAGTATACGACACTCTTCAGGATTACTTAAAATTATGCCTAATGAGTAGCACTATTTCACTTTGCTTTTGCCAACATTTACCTAACTTGAATGACTACTTAACAGTTTACAGAAACACTGTCTTTTTTATAGACTGAATTATCTTGGAAAAGTTAGAGCTTAAAAATAAGCATGAGCTAAGAAACCTAAAAGTATTCTAGCAAAAACTGGAAGCCCAGTATTGTTCTTTCTATTGTTCATCTATATTGACAGCATTTCTACCAACAGTCTTTGAAACACAAGGCTGTTCACCATAGATATATAATAAATACACATTAGGAACTGTAATTATTTGCTTTGGGAAAAAAAACTTCGGAACTGAAAATAATGTGAAAGGAAATTGACTGAATTTATACTTAGCCCTGTAAATTTGTCTATTTTCACATCATGTTTAAAAATATTCTGTCTTTTACATTAATGTCGTACTTTTCATTTTAAGATGCATTTAAAACTCTTAAGCCTATCTTGGAAATGATCAGCAATACTCCCACACAATGGAGTATTTTCAATTGAATTCACTAAGGCTACTCATATGAATGTTATTAAACACAGGCTTACATATTTGCAGGATAAAGCTATATTTTTTCTTTTTCTCTACAAAGCTTCCATTCTTACAAGGAAGCAACAGAATAGTAATAGAATCTGGCATTAAGACTACCTGTGTAGCCCCCAGCATTTTCTTAGAATACTTAGATATTGGGATATTCAGCAAGTACAAACATCCATTATGCATCCTACGTTTACTTCATTCAAGAGAAGTAATATACATACTCCAACTGTAAAACAAAAAGCATGTATTTGTGCATTCATCATGCTTTGAAGCCTGTAGAACATCTCTGTTGCCTCCACTAGGATTCGAGAAGGCACGTTTCAGTATCATGCCAAAGAAGGAATCTGGCTGTGCTTCAGCCACATTAGATCAAAGTTCTCCGAGGAATTTACAGGCTCTGTAACTGATCCAAGTGATTTAGCAGATTAGCCCTCAATTCATCATATTATCAGCACCCTGGAACCATTAGAAGGCACTGCACTTCAGGAATTACCTTTTTATTTATTTATTTATTCACAGAAAACGTTGAGGAGTTCCCCAACCACTTGGTTGTTGGCTTTTAACAATTTCATAGGACAGCCCAACCCTCCAGCTTTGTGCTGACACTGAACCCATCTTAGAAACCACAACCACACCAATTCACAAGTGCAATTTATAAGTCCTCACAAGCATCTGACGTGAACATCCGATGTTGATGACAGATGTTATTGTAACTGCTTTCCTTAAGGAAAAGCAAATTGTCTGAGCAGATTTCAAATGAGGCCTATAAATGAAAACCAAAGTACATCATGACTGCCAATACTTAGCCATCAAAAATAAACATGCTTTACACAGCAAACTGTCTTCCAGAGAAGCCCTTGAGAGTACCCATTTCTTGCTCTACTATTTGACATAGGTCAACAAAAAGAAATGTGCTTTACCATGTCATATTTGTCCACTAATCTGAATTGTTCAAAGAATAAAACCGGTAAGAACTGTATTTAAACAACAATATATTTTGAGGAAAAGAACACACAGCAGAAAACTGCTTAAGTCAAAGTCCACACTGCTACAGAAATAACAGGCCTGTGCCTTTTTATAAAGTAATTAAATGATTCAGACGCTGCACACAGCAGAGATAATGAAATATATATCTTAGCAGATTACAAGCAAATTAATTTTACTGACCATGAAAAGTGCTTAGATAACAATAGTGAAAACTGAAGAAGCATCAGCACAATTTGCAACAGGATTCAACTCATATTCCAAAAGAAATATCAGTTCCTGAGAATTCAAGACCTGTAGTCTCCAAGTCCATTCAATTTGTTACATTTTTGCAATGGGACAATCCAAGCGGATGCCAAACAGGGTAACTAAAAGTATGGACACAGTAAACCTCCATTAGGAACAGGAATAAGTCAACATTCACCCCAAGTGATCCAAGCCATTTACTTGCAGGGAAATGGTCCCACATATTACCAATGCTGTGTGCAACACGGGATCTGTTGGACTAAATTCACAAATGGTAGAGAATTTTGTTACATTTTTTTTCACTTCCTTCAAAACAAATTGCCCATTAAATCCAGCTAAGCAATCATTATAGACAAGGCTTTCTTTTGTGACTTCCCACCTCAGCTCTGCAGTTATCCCAGAAATTACAGCATATCATATACACAATATGTATTTATATATACACCAGTCTCACCAGTCTTTTTACTCCTTTCATTGTCCCATGGCATTTCCCACAAAATTTAAGATATTTTTAAATTGATTTCACTCTAAAATATAACTCCTAAAGTTTCTGCATTCTGTAGAATTTGGCTTATCTTATACAAAAATTCACTGCATATCCATGCTTACTAACTTTCTTGGACCTCCAGAAGTAGTCCACAGCCACTTTCAAAGGAAATAGCTGGGGTTTTTTTTCACATCTCGCATAAAAGCAAAAACAAACCAACATAACTCCATCTCACTTGATTTCAAAAGATTGCTAAAGACTCTTTCTTTATAAAATGCATTACATTTTTAAAAAGTGACTAATTAAAAATGCTCCAGAAAAAATATTTAACTGATGTTTTTGCTAATATGACTTTGCATTTTCATAATATGAAAGTATCACTCAGAAGAAGCAGCGCTATTTTTCCTTGACCAACCATGACTCTTAAAAGCAAATTGTAAATTCATTTTGCTTTAAAGCAACTCTTACTCTTTTTCCAAAACTTCATAGAAAATATAAGCTAGCACTAGCGTTGCAAAACAAGTTGAGGCAAAATCATCATTGCTGAGTGCATATGATCACTCAAAAAGTGAAACTTAGATCCCAAAAATATTTTAAAGCAATCCTAAACTGAACAATCTCACAGATAAAAGAGCAGTCATATTATAAAAATAATAATTAAAAAATTAAAAATCAGTATCACAGTAATATTCCTAGGTGGATCTGACTAATAATCCCCATATCCTTCACATTACAAACTAAATTAAACAGAGAAGATAACAAATGCATCATAGCAGATAAAAATATAATAAGCACCATAAGAGATACAGGTGGGAGAGCATATGTTGTCTTTGGAAGTGATACACAGGCTGATTGCCTCACCCTCTTTGAGGGGTGAACAACCCACTCTTTTTTGTTAGTCATCCTTCAAAGGTCTGCAAGAATCATCTTTCTAAAGCAAAAAAAAAAAAAATATCCCTTGAGCATTCTTTTACAAAAACAAGCATGCTGAATAGCCAACTCTCTGAATACCACAAATTTGACATGCTAAAATGGTTGAATGTGTTCAGATTTGGCTGCTAAGAATATGTTCCACACCTTGCTCTGGCCTTCAGAGCAGGCAAGGAACAGGAGGGGTGACTGGCACAATTCTCTCTTACACTGCTCTCCACCAGAATTTGACTACCAATGAGTTGGGGGAGTTGAAGAAACACCCAAGGAATAAGAGAGACAAGATAGGTCTCTTCCAAATGCACCCAAACCACACGAGAACAGATAATGAGCATAGTAAGTCAAAGGCTAAATAAGGAACTTCTCAGATCTTAACTGCAAGATCTACCCCACCCTAGGTGCACTTGTAAGACGTACTGCACAGGGTTCCTCCACAGTTTAAACATCTAGTTCCAACCTGAGCTGGGCAGTCACAAATCTCAGGGACCGAGACTTATTTGGAAGGACCGAGATTCTTTGGAGGAAGGAATTATGTTCCCTTCCCTTGCAGAACAGAAAGCCTCTCCTTCCCCCAAATATCTGTAGGAAAAGTGAAAGTGCTAACTCACCTTAATGCCTTTGAAAGCTATATTTATGCGGAACTTTCAAACAAAACTAACAGTAAAGGAAATGTTTCTTTAGACCACTGAAATTTGGAGTTCCTTTCACACACGGCCCTTAACACAGTCACTCTGTGTTAAGGTCACAAAGCCAAGTTTCTTTAAGTTTCTTCCATAAGAAACTGTGACAGAGCTTTTCCCTCAGAAACATATTCCTTAAGGCAACTGGATTAATTTACCATTACACACGCCGCGTGTAAAGACAGGCCCTAAGACGGGACCTTCTCCTCCTCGTATTCAGGAAAAGGAAGAAACGGGGAAACACTCTGCTCAAGCAGATGAGCCCGTGGTAGGGCTGGGGCTGCGAGAGCCTCCTCCTGCTGTGCCGGCAGTGTTTTTGTCGCTGCTTTTTCCCCTCACCTGCGCTCGCCATCCCCGCCCGCAGCCAAGGGAGCGGGGCCGGGCAGGGCAGGGCGGGGCCGTGAGGGTGGGCACCGGCGGAGCTGGAGAGGGCAGCGGGGAGGATCCAGGGAAGCCCCCCCCGACAGCGGGATTGCTTTAGAGCTGCCCGTAGGGACGCGCTGCGGTGACACAGCCGCCTGAGGGGAGCTGGGCCGGGAAGGTGGTCGGGCTTTCCTCCCCCCTCGCTGGCGAGCAGCGAGGATGGGAGGAGAGTCCCAGGTCCCCAGTGCCCCCGCGGCTGGAAAAGGGCCCTGAATCCACGCCGTGAAGCTCCGCGATTCCCTGAGGCGCGAGGAGGGCGGCAGCGCTCCTCAGCATCTCCCCTCAGGGCAGGGCGAGACGGGGCATCTGCTCCGTCCTCGACTCGGCCACAAGGAAAGGGAGTGCCAGGGGAGAAGGGACTGGATGCAGGGGGGACCTCCCTCCCTTCCCCGCCCTCCGGAGGAGGGGGAGCCGAGCAGGGCCTGCGCCCGGTGCGGCTCCGGGAAAGGAGCCGCGTACGGAGCGGCGGCCCCGGACACGCACCCCAGGGATGCGGGCACGGGAATCGGACATAAAAACAAATCCCAAACAAACAAACAGCCAAGTGAAACCGCTGATTTTAAAAGCCAAGAAGAAAACTAACCCTGACAAGTAGGATTTGCCCTCCTCTTGGCTGCACTTATTGGCCGTGCTTATGTGCAACGAGCTTGTATCTGCCAATGCAAGTGGTCGGCTGGCGTGTCCATCAACAGGGAAACAGCAATTCGCCGCTAAGGGAGTACATTCCCATCCATCCATCACAAGGCTTAGCAGGTAGCCGCCTAGAAATCAATCACACACTAATAAAAAAAAAAAAAAATCCTTCTCCATCACATTATTACTCTAGTGCTCCCAGAAAAAAAATATGTACCCTTGATGAGCATATGTGTGGATTTCATCATACGCATCATATCCATCAGTCTTATCCAGCCTAAAATGATCTCTTCCTAAAAAAATTAAACCACACAGCACCATAAATGAGGGACCCTGGTAAGTATTCATTAATTATATAACTGGAAAATAATATTCTGTTAGTTTCTCTTTCCATTTTCCAGCCACTAGAGAGGAACAGCAATCTCTCACCTTTTTCCTGACACGGTTTTTAAAATACCAAACGTTATCCAGTATTTAGGTATAAAGATAAAAATTTCCAAAGCTTATCGGTTCTATTCTAGAGAACTTTAACAACAATAATATTTTTAAACACTGGGCACCAAAAAAAAAGAAGAAAACAAAAAACCAACAACAACAACAAAAAACCCGACTCCTATGGTTGCTTTTAATAGAAATTGCAAGAGAGATTTCTGGTTGACGATTCTGTAGGGAGAGGCACTCTGTTACCAGAATAAGATGTGCGCTTGGTCCCATTTATTACAATGTATTTCTAAAGCAATATAAAATATTCTGCAAATTCATTTCCAGATTCAGCTACCAGGTAGTTGTAAAAAGCAATATATAGCAATTCCCTTAATCACAAATAATTTACAGTCATGTATTACAGCCATATTCTTGCTTAAGCTTCTCACCTTTCAAATCATTGCATCTGTCTTTCGTCCTCACATGGATTTTACAACATCACGTTTAGCTGACATCCCATTGCGCGGAGGAAGGAGGCGGCAGGGAGAGCCGGAGCCACCGAGCACCTCCGAGGGGAGGAAGAGGGGGAACCTGCTGCAGTCGGGGGAGGCTTGTGTGCTCCTGTCCCTCGTCTTTCTGTCCCTCAGCGAGTCTCCCTCAGTCAGCTGCGATCCTGGCTGTCTGGGTTGCCAGTCCCTGACTCAACATTCCCAGCATTCCCGAGGAGCTGGGGCTCCACCGGCTCGTCCTGCCGCCGGGGGCAGCAGCAGCAGCACACGCACTGCCAGCCCGTGATTTCTCGGAGCATTTGTCTCTGTCCATTCATTGCCAACCCGTGGGTTCCAGTCCCCACCCAGCTAACGTCGGGAAGTGTGTTACTCATTGTGAAATAACCTAAAAATACACCTATGTCTGCGTAAAACTGCAGAGGCAAATTTGCTCTCTTGTCCCTGTTCCCTGAAGGCCAGAAATATTCGAAGTCAGGTGCTTAAGAACATGATGTCTAAAAATCCATTACTGTATGTACATGAATACACAGGGAAAGAAAAGAAAGCTATATCTCCGTTTTGACTTAAGTGTAAAAGAAATTAAAATGAATCCATATTTGTTTGTATTTTTAAAAAAGCAGTATGCAGTGGGAAAAAAAACAAAAGCCATGCAAAGCTGGAGAGCTTCTTCCATCAGAAAACTGCATTAAAAATTATTCCTGAGATTTTATTTCTTTTGTATTAAGGGGAATGAGAGAAGATTCTATAAACACCACAGGCTTCTCATCCTAAGAACTGAGGCTTTGTTCCTTTTCTATTTTTCCATCTTCTCATTTTTTAATTTAATTGCTCTGTATATAATTATAAGTGATCACACTCAGCCCTTAGCTTCCATGTACCCTCACACCTTCCCTTACACAGAATTTCAAAAACATATTTTATCTACCTCTTCTCACTCTCATTGCCATAATAATGATTTTAGGAAGCACTTGAGATCTGTAGTTGTTTCGCTGTAATCTGCATTTTATTTCTCTCTTGCCCACATGCGCACCTATAAATGCCACTATTAAACATTATTGATAAGAACAACTTCCACAGAACTACTACTAAAAGCTATGTCATAATATCAAATTGATTTCAACCAATCATGATTAAAATTAACATAATCCCTTCATAGCTGTATTTGAACTATCCAAAGCCCGTTGAAATAGTTGGCTGTCATGAATATATATTCAGAGATGTTGGAATGCCATTCAAAGCAGAAGTACAGCAAGTTTGTATTTCCCCAAGAAAGGGACACACTCTTACAATATCTACCTCAGCTACAATTGCAATAGGGGGCAAGTATTTATTTTCCAAGTCCAAAGTAATGGGATAAAAGATGGTTAAAATGCTAACTTCAGTTGCTTTTAGATCTGCTTATTTGCTTGAAGACATTGCTATTAAAATAGTTACAAAACCATGAAAAATATGGATAGAGAAAATCTGTTCCTGGAGAAATTGACAAGAAGGGACATGGTTTGTATACAAACAATTTCACTTCATCTGAAAAGCAAATACAAGAGTATTCTTGAAGAGCTAGCAAGTCTGCATCTTAAGGAAATGGATAAACACTGTTAAATGTGGGTCACTACACTGAATGCTTCAAAGCACAGGAAGCGTCCATTTTCAGAAGTTTGGTGCTTAATTTGGATTCAGAGTGCAATGAGAATACCTTACAGACCTGTCTCAATATTGCTACATCCACTTCTATCTCAGTACTGTTAACGATGGCAGGACTTTTGTTCTAAGTGGTGTCAGTTACTGACAGTTTTTTAAAAAACACGTCACACCATCCCTGTCTATGTGAAAAGACAAGGAACATCAGGTTCTGCTTTTTCCTGTTTTGTGACTCATTCACTGGCAACGATTAAGGGCCTTGTGAGAGCTGGCAAAAGCCAGGAGCACTCTGACAGAAGACCAGTAGCCTAAGAATCCTCTTTCCAAGGAATAATCACTGAGGGAAGACAGAGTGTTACCATAAGGATGCAATAATATTGCAATGAATTAAGCTTGCTATCATTCAATAAACTTTATAGCAGAATTAATCAAGGACCATGTTGGAGCAGCAGACCATCTGCAGAGGGACTGTCAGTGTTATAGTGCCAAAGAAGAGAATACACCCACTATGGACAAGACCATTTGGTGTAGAGCTTCGTGGGGAAAAAAATATTTTGCTGAATTGCACTCAAAAAGAGTTGTTAGAAAAATGTGCAGTTCATGGGAAGAGGAAAAAAGTAATCAGAATTTTACAGCTAATCTACTTATTGTATTAGAAGAAACAACATCCATGCAAAAAACCTCAGGGTCACATAATCCAAACCCTTCAAAAATATTAATTCCTTACATTCAAGGGAATGCTGGAATCCAAAGGGTAGGATAATACCAGTAGTAGGTACTTAAGGCTGACTTCTCTGTAGCTGATGGAAGTTCTCATTTCAGTCTAATCACAGGACCATCTGTGTTGTCCTTGGTGCCACAATGCAGGTGGCAGCCATTGAGCATAAAGAGTCAGGTTACATGAGTAAACTACCTCTTTTTTTTCTGGGTTTTTGTTCAGGGTTTTTTTTTATTATTTTTGTAAGAAGTTCCCATTAACTACTAGACATGTCTTTCAGCCAACTGTTAGAGGAAAGCAAGCTGTTGTAAAACTTACACCAGTATTTATATTATAAAGTGCCACTTGATGCTATATCAAGTTGACACTTTTCAACAGGGTTTATCTGACTAGCATACTTTGGTTTATTTGTTTTCTGAAAAACTTTCTTGTACGTTTTCTGCCTTAAAAATGCAGTATATTCATACTTCTTTCTGCTTTCACATCAGGAGCTGTGAAAACTCCACTGGAATTAATGACAAAATTTTTATTTCAATGAGCCTAAGTTAGGCCCTAAACAAGTAAAGTATATACAAAATACATTTTTTCAAGTCTGGTATTTTCCTTGGTTTATACTATAGTGATTTTGGAAACATAAAAATATAAAACAAACTTCTCTGTTTAGTTACTCTAAGTATAAATAATTGAAAATGGCATATAATGTTACTTATTGTCTTCAGTCCCTGTGCCTCCCTTTATCCTTCCCAACTCTTTCTTCTCTTTTGACCTTTGGTAGTAACACTTCAGCAGCAGCAGAGAGGATGTGTGCTGTTTAGTGCTTCACTTTTTTAAAAAACATGAATACAAATAGAAATGGAGCTCATAGCAACCAACTGCAGGTGTGTGCTTTAAAAACCCAGGAGAATGCATTTCATCTTTATTCCTTGAACCTGTTCTGATGCATTCCCCTGTGCTTCCCTAGTGGCAAAGTTGCCTTCAGCTTTCATTTTCTATCACAAAAGCCAAATCAAGAACATGATGTAACAGTTTACTTTCTAACTAAAACTAAATGTTAAAAACTGTGAAAATTCTGGTATTATACTACTGTATGAAAACCTGAATTACTCCCTCACAAGTATACAGCAGAATAGAAACAACACAAAGACATGAATATTACTATAAACATTGAAGCTTCTGAAACAGAAAGAAGACATGATCATGCAGGTCATCCCTCTATGTTTCAATGGTAAAACCCAGAAATATGTAAGATAATGTTAGATTAGATTATTATCAAGAAACAGAATTAATAATTCCTTTTACAGTGTGTTGCAGCACAAAGCAAATAGATGCAACAGTAATGCCCTTGATAAAACTTAGCGGTTTATTGTATTCACAAGAGCTTTCAAAGTTCATTATAATTTTTCAGTAGAACTTACAAGCTCTTGTCCAGATAGAATTCTGTAAATAACCATCAAATAAATGGTCCAGTGAATGTGTTTCTTCTTTGGAAAAGAGAGTCAGGTGCTCTTTATTAATATTAATACTTGATTCCCATGAAGGATTAAACCAGAAAGTTACTTTCATAACACAAGTTCTTCCCAACGAATAATTTCTGGAAAGAAAACAATTAAAGCATAAGCATCTTGAATTGGGTTTAATATTTTAAGACCTAAAATTTCCTTTTCCTTGTTGGATCTGTGTTCTGGAAATACAGCATTATTGCTACCACTGTTGAACATGTGAATATACTCACTGACTCATAAATGACTGGAGCTGCTGATAAATGAACACTGACTAGTAAACTCTCAAAAAAAATTAACCAGCACCTAAATGAGTTTAGACATGTCAGAGCTAAAGTCCAACTGACTTTTCAGTAAGGAGTAAGCTTTCCAATGGTCTACCTTATTCCTGAAAATTAAAGCCAGGTACTAAAACTTTTACTTACAAGTGTCAACTTGAGGCACTTCATCTGAAGGCAACCGAGGTGCTCCTCTCAATTCTGCAGTTGCAGGAAACTGAGATTTCCTTCCCTACTCACAATCCCAACCTCTACAGTGAAATTGGAAGCTACAAACAAAATTAATGTTGGGGGACTGTTCACCCCACTACTTTACCTTTTCTCCACAGAGCTAAAGGGCAGCTGCTCAGTAAGGGAGCCTTTTATTGGCCACATCCTCCAATTTTAAACAGCTGAGCACTGAAGCCTGAGGTCCTGCCTTAATCACATTCACATGTGAAAGGACTTGGGCAGGAACCAACCTACCTAAGCTTGGTGGAGGCAGAAACTCGATCCACTGGAGTAGTCCAGAAAAGGAATCAAATTTCTACGATGAACAGCTCCACACTAGATCAAATAAATTAAGGAACAATGTGAAAATGATTAAAACCAGTAGCCCTGTATGACTGCTTCAAAACTGACAATGAACCTGCAGATGCTTCCCTGCTTTTGTGCTCATAGATTCTGTTGAGGAACTGAGTGTTCAATACACCTGACCATGGATGGCCAATCCAGCTCACAGTACTGTTAATTAGCTAATAACTGACATTACATGGCAGGTGTGAGATTCCCACAACAGTTACGTTTATAATAAAAAGACTTGATAGTCTTCCATCTGTTACTCTACACAGACACACTGAAGATAATTTATAGAACTACTGTTTTGAGAGGATAACACTTTATATCCACTTCACAGGATTACACAAAGTATGCATTTCCGGGGAATTAAATTGCATTTATTTTATAAATTACTTTAGACAATTTACATGGTGGGTTTAGAGGTGTTTTTACACATATACTTGTGCTCCTCCTTGGTATTTTTGCATGAAAACATGAAAAAAAAAATTCCCTAGCAAAAGTTCCCCAGTAAAAATCTATGATACAAAGGCTAAGTTTATCACAATCTTGAAACATTCTTCATTACAAAGTCCTAGAAAAAAAGAAAGAAGAACTTTCCCTTCAAGAAAAAAAAAAAAACACTTTTCTTGCTTTGTGGTTCATGTTTGCAGTTATACTGTGTAAAATAAACCATCTAGAGAACACAAGAAGGTTAGATTTTACCAATGTAATTTTTTTGTTCCATATACAACCTAAGATTAAATATTAAGGAATCATACCTTTCAGGAACCAGATAGTTGTCATATACTCTAGGATCTTCACTGAAGTAGTTGTCCCATTTTATAGGGATTACTTACAAAAAGATCTCATAACCATTAGATTTCCATTTTGTTATGGAGGTTTTTGCCAGTGCTGTGACATAGAATAACTACTGGAACAAGCCATTCTGAATATTGCTTTTATGTGCTGGTCTTTAAAATCAAAGAAAGGTTAAATATAGTTTTGAAAATATCCCTTTATCAGTATTTCTATGACGATTATCTACAGCCAAATTAGGCTGTTCCCATGCAGGTTTTGTATTGGGAACATGAGCAAACTTATGCCTGAGAACTGCGAGAGAGGGAGTTGTCTATTCCAAAAAATGGTAGGTGCTGTTCTAACTAAACAGTTAAATTGCCGTGCCAAGAAGTGCTTCCTGAACCTGTGTAACCTACTGGCATAAATGTAACTGTAGGTGAAATTCTTCCTATCTGGCTGATTCTATGACCACAGAAGGATCTCATGAATAAGTTCCCCTCAGAACCTGAAATGTGCCTTAAATAAAAGCCTCCTTTAGCATCGATGATTGCAGGTGAAGTGGGTGTTTAGGGGCCTTTAGATCCAGGAGTCAACTTCCTATTTATTGGCTTGCATTCTTCCCCCAAGAGTTCTACTTCCTTCATTGCTCAAATCCCACTTTCCCATCCTATTCCACTCATATCGTTTGTTCTGACTAAGATCAATTTGTGACTTCAGTGATAGAAACCCAACCCCATACTGTAACAGAAGAATGTACGTATATACCAGTAATGGAGGTCTACATCAGATTCAACAGAGAACCTTGAATTTATTAATTATATAGAAAAAAATTTAAAATGAGAAGGCTCAAAAGGTAATATATATAGAGAAAAATATTTTTAATTGTTGGCTTGACATTATGTAACGTTTCCCTGCAAAGAGGTACAAAATGGCTGGCAATGTACAGGAATTCCTCCTTGCCAGTCTGGCACTTCTATTTCTAGTGGACTGCAAAATCCAGCATATGCAGTTTGGGAGCATGACTATGCCTGAGGTGTGACTGTGCAATGAGGGAGAAGGTGGCTCTCATAATACAGGCCTTGCAAATTCAAGGATTTGTTTTTTCCTGTTATCATTTGTAAATACTTGATAAAGTATTGTTTAGAGTGATAAAAAATCCATGTGTGTGACTATTACTAATTTCCTTTGTCCATTTTTGCGAACTTGTTTAATTGACTTTATTGGAAGAGTCAAATTTAAAAAAAAAAAAGACTTTCAGGCTGGTAGAGATTAATAATTTTGTTTCCAGTCAGTTGTGGTTATGGATTAAATATACCATAGTAACTTTATTTTCCACATACTTTTTTCTTCTTTATCATTCAGACATAATCTTGGGAAGAAAACTTATTTGAAGCAGTTAAAAAATTACAAACCAGAAAACCCAGGAAGAAAAATAAAACTTATAAACAGTTGTTGCTCTATCTTTCACTCACCTTTAAGGATGAAGAAACATGTATGTTCCTGTCAATCCATTAATATCGAGTATTCTTTTGGCAGATGTGAAAAAAGCAGAAGAAAACCATCATGTATTCTGAAGCCATATAGAAATGTCGAGAAGCAGATTCAGAACTCCCAGAAAAAATCAGGCAATAGAAACAAATAGAGGCACTGGTAAAATTCTTTAGTTAGATTACTAGCCGGAGGAAGAAACAGCAATGCAAAATTTCTATAAATTTATCAGCCACAGAGAAGGTAAGAGAAAAAAAATGGGAAACCTAACTTCCATTTTTCACTCTTTCAGGATTTAAAACTCCTCTATACAAGTGAACTGTAGACTCTAAGCCACAAGATTTTTCATGTTGAGTAAAGGAGTATTTTGCCATGCAGTACAGAATTTATTCTGAAATCTTCAGGGCAGTTGGAAAGCAAATATGTATAGCACAAGGCAGACAGCAAACCATATGTTACAGCAGCAGCAGCAGCCACTGTGAAGGGGAGGATAAGTGCATTAATCACTTGAGTATAGCTCAATTAAAAAGATTTCTATAAACCATGAAATATCAGAGTACAATACAGTGCATGATTTCTTGATCCCTGAGCAGACTGTGCTACTACTGTTGTATGAGAGCTGGATATGACTGTCTTTAATATGAATGAGGAACCAGAGAGATATTGGGATAAAACAGGGGGCAGTAGTAACAGCAGCAGTATTTTAAATAACGTTTCTCTGTATCTTATTTGAACTTACTTACGTTTCTCTGCTCCTTATTTAGATGTACTTTGGATTTTCAAAACCATATTTCTATTTCCTGCATTTTTTTTTTAATGCCTTGACCAGGCAGCTGTGGAGGGCATTTGAAAATTAGTAGAAATATTTTGCAGCTACAGCAATTGGTCTAAGAAAACATATTGCCTCCTTGCACAAGCCTTATCTCTCTGGAAATATTTTGCCTGCTTCTTTCATGCAGCTAATTGGATTCATGGGTTTGGTGTTAAGGTGCAGTTGCAATTTTAGGATCCTAAAAAACCATATGGCCTGTGCTTACAGGGACAGAAGGGTTCATTTAGAAATAAAAAGGTAATCTGAGCAAAACTACTTTGTGGTATTTAATGAGAAAAAAATTATGGGAACATGGGAGCGTAACTAGGGAAAACAAAGTATTTTGGAAGTTGACAGTTATTTGATTTATAGTAGTTTGCAATTATATTAGCTGAGGGAAATAGCACTTTACTTCTGTGGTTTCATTACAGAGCAGAGATTATGGTGATTCACAATGTATTATAAGGAACAGAAGTGAAGAAAGAAGATCAGGCTTAAAAAGGATTTAGTTTGGTACAGCAGCAGGTACTCAGGAGTGTAAGGTGAGCTCAGGTTGTGTGCGCACAAACCCACCAGATCTTCCAGACCTCTAATGCTGGCTCTGGCACACACTCCCTGAACTTGGGTGTGATACCTACGGACACAAAAAGTGAGTAGGGAAGGAAAAATACATGACAGCAAAAATCCTGGTTACACTCTTTCTTGCAGGGCTCCTACCTGCATTTGATTTTCATGAGCTCTCTGTAAAGCAGATCAGGTGCCCAAAGGCTTTGAACCTTTAAATCTGTTTCAGGCCCTTCTCAGACGCTGCTCCCGTCCTGTTACACGGACAAACCACTCTGGTTGCGCTATACCACAGGTCTTCTTTTTGTTGCCAAGCTACTTTCTTTGCTTCTTGAGAAGCTGCAGGTTGTTGATTGTTTGTAGCCTTCTTGTTCCTCCCAGTTTGTTTGCTGAACACAAACAGTGCAGCAGCAAAGGCAGCCATGGAAGTGAATGAGGGTATTTGTCAGCTCCCTCCTGGTGAGAGGAGCCAGCAGGAGTATGAAAGCACAAAAGCATTACTTTAAAAGAAGAGTAATTTTCTTAAATATTGAGAAGTGATTCTCTTAAGATAATACTTGTAATCAGCACCCAGCATGTGCAGCAGCCACGTTCTGAAAGACAAAATTGGCTGCTTCAGAGAGTTCAGCATAAAGCAGACGGTTGGGGTACTGCAGTTCTCCTACACTGAGTTATTAAAAGACAAATCCTGTATGCTACTGAAACTCAAATTGAGAGCTTCCAAAATCATGTAGTTCTTATATAGAACAGAAATATTCACGAGCAGCATATTGCTATTTGAAATTTAGGCTGTGGTCACCAAACCCATCCATATAATTAGCATGCTTCTTAGAGATGGTTTTTGCACATCAGCTTGGAAAGTAGAACACTTTCAGAGGCGTGGAAATGACTAAGACCCAAGCAAGTAGAACAAAATCAACTAAGGGAGAAATGAATGAGAGAAGTGAGTGAAAGATCAGAATAAAGTACTGCAATAATCGGAATTTTAGTGGTAGAATAAAGAAACTTTATATTGCAATCAAATTATGGTTGTGGTTATGGACCAGATACTGGATGAACAAGTGAAAGCTGCTGAGTTACTGATAAAGTGCTTTTTAATTAGTCCAGGTCTAGCAATGGTCAGCACTTTAAGCACAGAGATGATCCCTGTACCAATCACCTCTGGCAGTCAGTTTTTATAGAATAGGGTACAATATTATCTCAGAGACTGCTGTTTTCTTCTTATAGTAGAATTCAAGGTGGATCAGTATCCCCCAAGGTTGCACAGTTCCTGTGCTCAAAAACTAGAGTAACTGTTTCCTAGCTATTCTAGCACTATCAGTGCTATTTCAGATTACAGAAACACAAACTGAGGATTCACTCATTTAAAATACTGAATCTCTCACATTTTGTCCCCCCTTTTCATAAGACACACTCTTCTTATGCTCTGAGTTTGAAGGGAATCTATCAAAAAATTTTACATTTTCTGAAACATAATTTCCATTTTTATATGCTGTGGTACATTTTTTCTTATTAAAAAATAGACTGAGTGAATTTCAAACATTCATTTATCATAAGGTGGTACTTTGGGTGGAAGTGACAGTGGTAGAAGTTCTGTGCTGAATGAGGGTTGGTAGGGGGGAATAAATGTGCTTCACACAGAGCCCACTGGAAATTAACTTCACATGCTCTTCTGATTAGATGAATAGCATGGCTGGAGATTGCTTATTTTGTCATGATAAAAGCAATACAAATTTTAAAATAAGTAAATAAATACTGTGCTCTGGAATTAATATGACAGTTTATGATGGCTCAAATGAAGTGTAAAACACACTGAGGCTTCCTTTACTACACAAAAAATTGCATATTATTTTATAAGGGGAGTGCTTTTAAAAAAATAATAAGTTTCATCATGCCAGTGGTGGCCTTGGCAGTGACAGGTTAATGGTTGGACTCAGTGATTTAAAAGGTCTTTTCTAACCTAAATGATTCTATGTTTCAATGTCTAATAATATCAGGCTACAGTCTTTCTAGTTGAAAAGTTCAGATCCTAAAAACCAGAACTCAAAAAAATCAAAACCAAGAAAAGTGCCATTTCAGAGTGCAGATTCATGCCATGGCCACGTTGCCCTCTACTGCTCTATTGACTGATACAATCATACTTTATAGGAATACAGTAAGGATACTTCTGAGCTATTTTTAAATTTCCCAGTTTATTTATTTGCAGTTTCAACCTGTCTGTTAGTCATAATTTGAGTAAGTATATATGTAAATTTCTGTTTATATTAAATACATATCTCTGTAGGAAAAAGGAACAGTTCTTATCTCCAAAGTGCTGTCATACAGTTAACTGGATAAATTTACCACAGACCAGAAGAGAGCTTAGAAATCTAAAATAAATGCTTGTGTAATTTTAGTTTAACAAATCCTGTTTGTGTCAAATTAAATTCAGCAAAGACTATAGAACACGTATATACAGTAGCAGATATTTGTCTTTGTTATCTTAATAGAAAAATCTATTTATTGATGAGCCTGAGCCTTGTATTTAAGGCAGTATTATCATTCTGGTCACTCAGATGCCAGTTGTTTCCAGCCATCCTTTGGATGCTCTGTTATTATTCAGGAGTGGTGTGTCCTTAGGACAGTAGAATGCAACTGTGCTTTGTTTTCTTAGTTATTTTGTGATAAGCGCTGAATGCCAGGATTTAGCAACTCCAGTAACAAAAATGGCCTCTTTCCTGTCACAGGGGTCCTGCTGCCAAGTGGTGACACCAGCAGGTCTCACACCTTCTGTCCCTATGGGTTGTTTAGTTTGTAAATACAAACACTGCCCAAATCCAGAAAATTTTCAACCTAAACAAGGATAAAGTATGACAGATGGATGTAGAACACAGATGGAAGGAGGGAATAGAAACTCTTCATTGCCACAGTCCGTACCATACTTATTACAAATTAAAAAATAGCTCCATTTCTGAAACACCCATAAAATGGATTTTAATCCTAGAACTCTCATAAATCGGTTGCTAATCAATTACTCAGAAACTTCTGCCCTTTAGGCACTCAACAGTCCCACTGCCCCTATTTTTCTTCCTTTTTTTTTAATTTTGCACTCATGACAAATAGTTCTGAGCGTCACAGGCATCATCTTCTTTTCATTCACCACACCAAGAATCAAACATGCTAGCATTTTATGATCTCCATGACATTTCAAGTGGCTTTAAAAGTTTAGTTTAATTCCATGGTGGTGTTATTTGTTTTATTCAAACTTCACAAGCATACAAAGGTCATTCAGGAAGATCTTAAGTGTTCTACGTTGTTGTTCATTTCCTTACCATGAAAGAAGAAAACACAGTAACTCCTTTTTTAGGAAAGAAATGGAAGTGAAAAAAGACATAGAGACAACAGGTCCCTTCTGTGTATTATCTCTCTATATTTCTATGTATATATAGAGATCAAACAAACAACAACCTCTTTTATACTGTAAGGGTGAAGTGGATACAACAAGGCCTCAGTAAGGAAACCCTTTCAAAGTAGCTTTTGTGCAAAGCTTCAGTCCTTCAATTTGCCAATTAGTTAAATCATTTCTGAAATATTAGATATCATACACACAAAGAACCGTTTAGCCTTTCTAATATTATTATTTTCGGTATTTTGCTTCTCCCCGAGACTGAACAAAAGAATGTATTTACCTTGAAAAAACATTAACAGAAAAAAAAGCCCATCTCTTACAATTTCTCAAAAGTCATGTTGCATAACGCCACGTAGCCATAGAGATGAGATGAAACTGCATTTGTCTGTGTTACTGGAAACAGGAGCAGTGCACAGGCTATGCAAGAGAGATGCCACTTAGAGGATAATCTAACATATTTGAAGAAAAACCCAATCAAATAGTTTATTAATGCTGTTCAATTTTGCAAATGAAAGGGTGAAGTAGGGAGGGAAAAGGTTACACCCTGATTATTCAGGAGTAGCAATGAATGTGTTTCAGCTCCTGACCACAGGGCTGCTTCACAGGCTATCTTTGCAAATTCCATTTGGGCATTTCTGACAGGATAGTGGTAGCACACCATACAGCTCTACCACACACACTATCTAGCTCAGTATTTGAACTCCCAAAATGTAAGTCAAAAAGCACTCACAGACATACATTTGGCTAAAAATAATTATGCAGAATTTCAGGGAAAATATTTTTAATCACTGTTAGAAACATAAATAGTCATTACTGTCAGTGTTGCAGCCTCTTCACTTGCTGCTTTCCTGATACCAAATCCTTTCCTAGAACTTTCATTAGTGTGGCAATAATCCCTTTAAACCCAAGTTATTACCTATTTAGTGCACATAAAAGTGACAGAAATTGGCTCATTCTTATGATTATGATCCAGTACTGTATGCTTCTGAAACACCCATGTTGTAAAAGCACACTCAGTTAAAAAAACTAGGTACGATGTAACATTATACAACAGCCTTTCGGAGATTGCTAATATTTTATAACCTGGAAAGATTTGGGCAAGTATGAGGCAAAATTACTTGTAGCTACTGTAATAATGGCTGGCAGATTTCATTTGTGCCAGAGCACAATACAGCAGCACTATCAGATGTGCACTGGCATTGCAGCAGGACAGAAAAACCACTGCAGGAGGAACACCAGACTGACTCGAGCTCCAGTGAGCAACACGCTGATTTGTTGTCACGCTTGTCATCACCAAGTTCAGTCTCATCTTGTAGCAGCTAGATAAGTGTGTTTTCCTTTGAAGCACAGAACATTTCTGAAAGCTATGGCACAACATTTTAATCTCCTTTTCTTAAAAAAGCTCCTTTGCCTGTTCAAAAAGCATATCCTGAATTACCAGTGTCCCAATCTGTTTCTATTCAGCCTTATCTAATTCAACAGTACGGACCTTTCAGAACTAACAGAAAAGAAATACAGTGTATACTTCGATTTTTGTGTAAGCATACTTACAAGAACTCCATACATATATATTTAATATATGTGTGTGTGTACACACACCCCCACATACATAAAGCTTTCATGGTGGAAACAAAACAGTTGGCAAAGCTTACTCATGAAGTGGGATTGAATCATAAACCATTCAAGAGATCCAGGCTGATTTCCCAATTTTCTGCAAAACAATTATTGCTAGATATAATTAACATTCTCTTCAAAGACTGATTAGGACTACATCTAAATTAATTTACATCTTCAGAAATTCTAAAGCACAAACAAAAATGATAATACTCAGCAAGTAACATTTGTTGAGATTTATTGAAATTATTTTGAAATATACCCATGTTCAAGCCCAATTTGGTTTAAGAAGCACATTACAATTAAAGAGTTTCGCTTAGAAAACTTGACAAAATGGGAGACTCACACAAAAGATGACAGAAAGCATTACATCAGCATAGGTCATCTCTTTCTTTTTTGTTAAATCTCCATCCATTATGCTGCATTTTCTGTTTCAGCTACACACAAGGCTTGGACAGGTTAAAAACAAAGCATAAGGATAAAAGCAAAACATTTCTAATTCTAAAAGCCTTTTTATTGTTAAATTTAGCAGTGGGGGATTCAATGTAGTTGATGTTTCTTAAGCCAAATCAATTTCTGCAATTATTTCTTTTACTCAGCACTGAACCTGCAATTACTGCTTTGGTTGACTTTTTTTCTGCATCATTTAGTCAGTCAAAGATTTACAAAGTACTGTACAAAATATGAAAGAAATCCTAGGAATTTCTGGAAATTGAACTGTTAGGACACAGTTTATAAATCTACAAAAGCATATAAAGTTTCACCTCTTGCCAACCATAATTATAATTGTGGAATTCTGAAGGAGGGAAGGCAAAACCATAATAAAACTTTCCATTTGGGAGCATTTATGATATTGTACTAATTGAGTTCACCCATCACATATAACCTGTAATGTTAACAGTATCTTTGGAAAATGCATATAAAATTCTACTTGCCAAACAGAATTCTTAATACAGTTACTGGGACTACCAAAAATGGCAAGGAAAAGGACAATCATATTTTGGTTTGCTTTTACATTTTGGGTTAAATACTCTCAGCAACAACCATAAAGAAATGAATGATCAGCCAAAGAAAAACCCATGAGACCAAACAGAAAATTGTGCTAACTAGCCATGTAACCTCTTCCTTCATATTCTTCTTACTCCAAATGATGCAGAAGGTGATGTTTGCAACAATTTATTGCTCCCCCCACCCCCACCATTCCTACGCATGAATCCAATTAAATGTACAGTTCAAGGGCAGAAAGAGAAGGTGAAATATTTTGGGAAGAAACCAGATACTGATAAGGGGAAGGACAAGAAATATGGAAATGCCTATGAAAATGATAGTTTACAGTGCAGAAAAGAGATGAGAGAATTTGTTAGAAAATCCTACTATTTATCCTTCAGCACAAGTACCTTTATATTTAGTCTGCTGATACTGAAGATTTTTGTTAATCAGAGTAGTAGCAAAAATACAAAAGCACCTTGAAAACAGTTCTAGAGATGGCTGCTTGTTCGTATCAGCCTCTGGCCCCTGGATGTGCTTCTCCTCCCTTACCACACAAAAATGCTGGGATCTAGATTGGTCATCTCAACAAAACTTCTAAATGCCCAAAATGATCACATATTCACTAAATACCACAATGGTATATTATTTTTTTCCCTAAGTCATGGTAAAATATAGTGTAATATTTGTATTTGCTATGCCCTTGCTGATTATTTTAATGTGTAGCGTTTCTATAGTTTCCCCTCAGTCAGAAACGATTAGAAAAAGTATTCAAAACATTCAGTTTTGAAGAAAAAATAATGTTTTAACATATGCCATCCTTGACAATGTCATGTCATAAAAGAAGGCGTGGTCTCCTGTAACACTTCCCAGGTTACAATAAATGGACATATAGGATATCCATTGATATAAATTAATATAGTTATCTTAAAGCAAGATAAATGACAATCATCCACTGTCCTGTTTTTTTACATTTCATTTGAAGGGACAAATCAACTCATGGCTGATTTCTCCAAGCTGAACAGTTTCTAACTAATGCTGCTACTCAGGATGTTTGTTTATTGCTGTTGGATTATGTTTCTGATGCTACAGGTCTCCATTTACTTTCTGCAAAAAAATGAGCACCTTCCTACCTTCCCTCATTTCCCGAGCTGAGGTAGCCGTGCAACTCAGAGCTGAGTCTGCTCTAAAATCCCCCAAAAGTTCATTTTAAAAACTGAGCCCAAGGAGCCCCAGGAGCTCCGAACGTACCTTTCCCTTTTCAGATCTGATCCATTCCAATGTGAGCACAAAGCTTTTTTCTTTCCCTCAGGGGTTCTTCTGACTCGTCCCCTCGCCCAAGTTCCAGCAGTCAGAACGGTTCAGACTTTGAGTAAGTTAAATCTTATCCCAAGAAGACAAAAAATATAATACAAAGTAATGGAAATATAATTACTCCCATTCCTTTGCTAAAGCTGTAATTTTCTTTTTTTTATTTCTGCAGCTGGTTTAACTTTGATTGTTTCAGTGCTTTCTCCCAGTAGATCCTCTGCATAAGGATTTGTCCAAGTTCTAATAAACATTCCTTATTTAATAGTTGTTTTTATCATAGGGGGGGGTTAACAATTTATGGACATTTTCTTCTAAAGATAAGTTGCACTTTAAAAGTATATTTATATTGAAGTGGAATAGGAAAGGCAGGAAAGGTGTCTGCATAGTACCTGACCAAGTGCTTGCTCAGGAAAAATCACTGGCTTGATCCACTTTTGGTACGCCCAGGACTTAATTTTCTCCCTCTTCTCTCCACACTTTTGGTCTCTTTAAGATGACATTTTTAATTGTTAACATATAATGTAATTTTACTTTATCAGTGTTTGATTTACTACAGTTTTTTCTTGGTTTATGATAATATTTGATAACAAGTACAAATAAACATCATTACTGCTTCAATTGTTTTGGTTATTATTTTCTGCTGTTCTTGCTAAGGTTTTTGTTGCTTCTCATTTAGCTTTCATTCGTGTATGTTCCAACCCACACTGCCTGATTTCTTGCAAGGACAGTTTCTGCAGTCCTCACATCCAACATTTATTTTATACCTGCTGTGAGATGTGAATTTTATTACATTAAAAGCTTCTGCTATGTAGTAAAATCCAGTCAGCTCACTTGGGACAGTTACTGTGCGTGAAGTTGAGGAACCCACCAGTGCCAATATGATATCTCTGTCCAAAAGAAGGCTCCTTCCAGAAAAGTATTAGAAGATTTGACAGCCTATTGGAATTTTATGAAGGAGAAAAATGGGAGAGGAGAAAAAAAATCAGGCTTATTAACCTGAAGCAAAAACTCTCAGCTGTCAAAGGCTAATCCTGAGATGCTTGCCATGTCTTAATTAAACACAACATGGGCTGATAAAACGAAGAGAACCAACCTAAACTCCCTGCTGTACAGTGAATTTCTGCCTAGACATCAAAGACTATTTTGAATTCTCTGCAGCTTGCAAATTGTACTGAACAGTTGTCAGATTTCTGCATAATGCATTTCAGTCAAGAGTGCAGAAGAAACTCATTTGTAAGTATTTTGCAGGAGATGCTTTCCTGACAAAAATAAAATGTTAAGTGGTAATCTTTGCTTTTATAGAGTTTTATTACAAACTATATCAAAATATATTTTCAGGAAAAAAAACAAATAATTCAGAAGGTACACTGGTCCATCCTCACTTGATAAGCTGATCACTAGTAATTTAACTTCTTTTAAAAATCCAAACTTGACACTACATATTACCATTATATAATTAACATTCTAATCTTGTTACCAGAAAATACCCTTGTTTTAATGCAAACTTTATTCTTCCCCATCCTTTGATGGGGAATATATTTGTAAGGAATATGATTCCAGTCCTTTGTGTTTTGACAGTCACTGTGCATTACAGCATTAGACCATGAGGTTTTGTTTCTTGGGTTCTAAGATTTAGAAAGAAAACTTGGTAAGAATCTGCAGCCACTCAGGTACTTGACTTAGACCACAATCCATTCTTTGCTTGATCACCTTCTGCCTTACCATGTAATAAAGGTGAGTTTCTACACTTAGCACCACTTCTATCATAACACAACTTAGAAACCCTTTTCAGTCACATAAACTTCAAAATAAGTTTTGTGATGGATATGAGATTTTTTTCAGCTAAGACTGCCATGTGAGGAAACAGGACAGGAACTGATTGTGACAAGAACATCCCTGTGCAACTTGGAAGTGCCATGAACAGACAAAAAATACACAGCAAGTACACCTGCCTTTTTGAAGCAAGGTTCACTTCAAAAAATGTTATTTCAGTAGCCTCTTTAAGAATAATCCAGTTATGTATGTAATCTCTGAAAATTCCTACAAATGATGGTGCATGCACCACTCATAGATGTGCATGAGATACCTGAATACAGAAAATACTTCAGAAATCCTTTTGGCAAACGCTGTAAAGCTCAAGAAGTTAACTGAAGAGTTTATCTCATTTGGAAAGTAAGATTTGTTGCTGTTCTGATATAGTGCAACCCCACTGGAGCAACAGCCATTTTTGCCACCCGTGGATCTGACGGTGGCCCAATCAAACTGATGGAGGTGAAAGTTATAAAAGGAAAAGTTTGCTGTTGTAGGCTTCAATGGGCAGAAATTTGGGTTGTTTACTCCTGAGTTTTTCTTCTCAGTTTGATGTTGTTCACCAGCACATATGCAGTAAGAACATACTTTCTTTACATTCTTCATATGCTTGGCCTAAACTGTGTATACACCAGAATATAAAAGTACCAATCTTTCTCATTAAGAGGTTTTACAAAGACAATACCTACGGACTCAGCCTCAAGCATAACTATCATTTAAATCCACCAGTAAAGAGGGAGGAAATGTGCAATACCCCCCACTGAGAACAAAAGTATGAGATGTATGGGCTGCCCATTTCTTGGCCACAAAGGCAGGTTTCAGGAACTGAATTCCTCTGCCACAGAGGAATATATTTTAGAAATATTCTAGTGTTTAAAAACTTCTCAGTAGGAAGTAATCTATGATATCAGATATAGACTCTAATTTATGGACATCACGTACAGCTCCTGTTCGGAATAATGGTTTAAAATCAGAACACGCAGTTCCTGTATCAGTTGGAGTACCGAAAAGCAAATTATTTTCTTGAAAGAAAGATTTTGTTTGATTTCAGCACTGACTTTCTTTGGCACACAGATCATACGCTCATTTCATTAATCGTCAAGTGTGCCAGCGAAAGATTAACTCCATCTCATGCTGGCATTTGATTGCATTCAGCTGATAGTTACTTTTCATCGTGTTGCTTTTTGCAGGAAGCAATCAAGAAAACAAGTCCAAAAACTTTCATTTACATTACCTAAAATGTTTTGGAAGCAAGGACAAAACTGTTTAGGTTTCCAGTTTAACTTCAGAAGACCTGAAAACTAAGCCTGAACTTGTGTGGTTGCAGGTAAGACACCTTGAAGGTTTGGGAGCTCCTGTTCTTCAGCAGTGATCTCCATGTCAGCCTTCACCTGTAGAGCACTTGGCAGGCATTTGCTGTTAGCTCACCTGTGCACAGAGCTTCCTATGGCTCAAACTACTAAATTTCATTAAGAAAAATTAAACACACCTTAAGAACACTCCTGGTTTGCTTTACTATATCTGCAATGACTGGGGATGGCAGAGGAACTACATACAAGTATTAAGAGGATATATAATGATTTCTCTGTCACTGTAGGGTAAAAGGATACACTTTCTATGAAAGTCATGTTATTCTGAAAAGGTTTGGGAACCCTTTCTCCAAAAGTAAGTTAAAAAGAATAGAAGTTAATGGACTCAAACCACATTAGCAGTATATTCAGCTATTTAAAAGACACTCACCCATGCAGCAGCAATGCCAAACACAAACCTGGCTACATTCCATATGCAAGCCCCAAAGAAATGTATTATTGGGGGACCCTGTCAGCTGCATTTGTATTGTAAATGCATTTACAAACCCAATCCCAGGCCAAACATCCATTGTTCCAGCTTTCAGAAAGTATCACCAACAATGCTGAATTTAATCATTGTGCCAATCCATTTACTCCCCTGCAAAACAAGTCCAACAATTCTGAGTGGGGTTTTCACAAGTGTGTAAGTGATTGAAAAATCAAGAGGACTTGTTCTCTTAAGTCACTTATGACAAGATATTAATGGCATTTGTGTGTCTGGAGATGAAGACAAACACCTGATGGGGCTTTCAAAACACCTACCTCCCACTGAAATCTCATCCTCTTACCTTGCTTATATTGTTAAAAACTTTAATTAACGAGTGATTGAAGTGCTTGATAGTGTTTCATGATCCTTATGAGAGATGCATGTAGCCTGAAAGCATTTTCATTCAGTCCTCCAGGTTGATAAATCAAGGGCATAGGAATGCTGGTGATTATCAGGAAATGAAATAGAGCCTGGTAATGCTTTTCCTGTAGGCACTCCAACAGCCCTTGCATTATAGAAACAAGTATTATCTCCTCTATACTCCTTTCTAAAGGCATAAGCACTTTAAGCAGTATTTTTGGACAAGCAGTAACAGGAAACATAATCTTTAGATGTCTTCATATATTTCACTTCAACTTCTATCGTGCCTGTTATTTTGGATTCTAATATTCCCATGAAATTTTGCAGAGAAGAATCAGTAAATAAAACAATTAATTATAGTATGGAATCATGGCAAGTTAGAATATAGTCCATACAATCAGGCCTACTGACATGAATAGATATATTACCCCAAAGAGTCTGGAATGCATGGCTAAAGCCTGGAGTCCAAAATAGCCAAATGCCTGATGCTAATATGTAAATTATATAGTCATGTATTTCAAAAATGTATGTCAGTTGAAGGCAATTAATTTCATGGCTAGTTTGTGAGAAACTGCAGCTCAGTTAAGGGACTTTGGATATTTTTAGAATTCTGCCTCTTGATGTGGGAATGACACACGATATTTCCAAGGTAGTTTGAAAGTAAAAAAGGAAGTTATCTGGCCTTCATGAGAACACAAAGCCAAGTGTGCATTAACAGAATCAATAATTTTTTTACAGTGTAGGAAATTCTTTTACATTAGTTAAAATCTGCTTATTTGCCCAAATAATTTTACCTTGTGTAGTACTTTATCAAAGGCCTGAAAGACTTGCCAGTTTTGAAGCATCCAGTTCCATATTCATAGAAGAGGTTTTTCAGATGGCCATAACTCATATACAAAGAACACAGCAGAACTGTTTTTTTCCCAAGTTCTGAAACTACTCACCAACTACTGTCAGTTTTTTGGAAGAACTTATCTCTTGCCTAGCAAAGCACCGATGATTTACAAAATATTAAAATCAAAAGAAGTCTAAATGGACTGTAAAACTTCTTTTATAGTCCTTATAAGATGGTTTTCTCTATGGCAAAGTTTTGAAGAGATGCTTGAAATTATATTGCCACCTGCTGTCTCAGACAAAAATTAGGAGCCAGGTCTGTTTGCTATATTATTTAAAGTTCAGCAAGTATAATGGAAATCTATTTATGTGGGAAATCCGTTGTGAAGCAGGGGATGAAATCTCACAGGTCTTATTACCTTGTAACAGCTGGGCTGAAATCAGGCATATGAAATCCATGAAAGTGAAGAGCTGATTGTTTCAGACACAAAAACATTTTAAAAAAGAAAATGCATTAGTATTCATTAAAGGGATATATCTTAAAACAGTATTTCTGGGAAGGAGTGAGTAATAATATAAAATAAAAAACTGCTGTATGGAATACCAAAAAAATTGCTATTGTTGGCCAATAGATAAGGAGACACATGGGGCTTGTTTGAAATTTCATCCAAATTAAACAATGTCCTTCCTAATGTTTAAGAATCAGATTTCAATATTGTTGGGGGAAAGCACTGTTCAACACTTTGATAAGCAAGTGTTCTTTTGGTTTGCATCACTGTCAACAGATTTTAATTCCTGGAATTAATGATGAACCTACACTGTATCAGATAGACAAATTAATCTTCAAAGGTTATTGTTGATGGCATCCCAGGGAGACTTAGAGACACTGATAAAAGGCAGCCAAAAATGGCAGCAGTTATCAGCAATTTATCTTGTATGTTCTGTGCTTCACAGGATTTCATGAGCAGTGCATTACTGAGAAAAATTCCTGGCTTTCTTTTCTTTTCCTCCCTTGTTCTAGTCCCTAAATGAATGTTTCAAAGACTTTTTAGCTCATCTATCAATCAATAAATACCAAACAAAAAGCTGTGAAGCAATATTTGTAAAAAAATCCCCCAGAAATTTTAATTTTGTCTGATGACTGACATGTTAATTTTATAGAAATACAAACAGAGCAGTTCAGAGGCTCTGTGTACACGTTAGACTCAGCCTCACTGTCTATTTTTCTATTATTGTTTATTTGTTTTCTTTGTAATCTCCAAAGTGCAACGCTTCTGTCTCTGTATATTGGAGTAAGCACAGCTGGAGAACACAGAGGATCTGCCCCTGGATGTGTGGTACCTTTATCCAGATAAAATTAACCGCGTCGAGAAGCAGCACTATTCAAGACAAGTCTTAACCTACTTTGAAATCAAGGATTTCAGTAAGCATTTGTCTTTAAGCATAAGCTTAAATGCCATCTTGAATAGTAAAATATCTAAATGGGCTCTGAAGCATTTCATCGAATCTGACTATATTCTTGAACATAAGCAAATCCTCCTGATAAAAGTCCAAGATTTTTTTCCTAAAAGTGAGGCAAAATGTCGATTCATTTGATTTGCACGTTTACAGATCCCATTATTCCAGAAGCTGTACCTACACAACAACAGTGCTCAATATTCCGCTCCTACAATGCTCCTCAAGAGGAGGTTCAGGAACACCCACCAGCACCTGGAGCGCGGTCTGGGAAACCCACCAAACCAGCGGCGATGGCGAGGGGCCGGATCTCAAAGTTCAGCAGGACCGTGATGCAGAAACCACTTCGGCAAACCAGAGTAAAGCAAGTCCGGGAGAGCCCACGAGCGGGACACGACCCACCGATCCACCGCCCGCTGGAACGGCAGGAGGGAGGGATGGGACGGCCCCGCTGGTTCGCTCCCGGGGATTCCACGCCCTCCGCTCCCGCCGGGCCAGCCCGTCCCGGCCGACCCTTCCCTCCTCAGTCCCGGCTCTCCCTCCTCTCCTGACGGGATCCCGCTCCCGCAGCCCCCCCGGCTCCAGACGCCGTTCCGTCCCCCACCTTCAGCCTCGCGCCCCTCTCCTGGCTTGTCCGCTTTTCCAAAGCCACACAGAAAATAAATGAATAAACACACTAAAAGGCGAGCGAGCAGCCACCGCCCTCCCACGCTCCGGAGGCAGCTCGGGCTCCCGCAGCCGCCCGAGCTCGGGGTTAATCTCCCGGCAACTGCTGCGCACCCCCGGCGGGGCCAGAGGCGGGGGGAGTGCGGGACATCATCCCTCGGGACTCGCGGCGGGGGCTGTGCGGGGCTCCATCCCCCGGGGCTCCCGGCAGCCAGGGATGTGCTGGACCGTATCCCCCGGGAGGAGGGCGCGGAACTCCATCCCCGCGGCGCTCCCCGTCGCGGGAGGGGTGCGGGACTCCATCCCCCAGCGCTCCCGGCCCCGCCGCCCCGCAGTGCTCCAGGAGCCCATTGGCAAATCCCGCCTTCGGGAAGCCCAATCGCCGCCCGGCTCCTTCAGCGGGGCCGCGGCCGCGGCTCACGGAGACGGGGTGGGCGATGCGCGGAGCTCGGCGCGGCTCCGCGGCCGCCGGGCACAGCCATGAACCTGGGGTAAGGAGGGACAGGGAGCGGGGCACGGCTGGGCTGGGCCGGGAGGCGCTCCCGGCTGCCCGGGCACGGGCGGTCCCAGCCCCGCTCGCCCCCGCGGAGCGCAGCGTGGCGCTGCCGCGTGGCCGGGGAACCGGGAGCGGCACAGGCGCGACTGACGGCCCGTCCCACGGCACGGCCTCGGGAAGGGGTCTGGGAAGCGGTGGAGGGCGATGGGACTTCGGGGACACCGCGGTTCGGCGGTGCGAGGGGGCCGCGCACCCTCCGCGCCCCGCCGGGTGCGGCACAAAGCGGGGATGGGCTCGGCTGCGGGGGAGCGGCTCCGGTCACACCGCTCCCGGCTCCCGAGAAAGTTTCGTTCTTGATGGATTGTTTAATTTTTATTATTTTTTTAATGAAAGAAAGCTTGAAGATACGTGTTACTTTGAACACTGATCTTCACAGTAGGGTTTCTCACCGCACGGAAGAAAAACAGTGTCTGTGTACTGTGCCTAAGCACTGCCACGCTTTTCTCTTTTCATAAACCTTTCTAACAAAGCTTGTTCCATTTGGAACGGTGGATTGTTGTGCATGGAAGCACAATGAAGGGCTGTTACCAGAACACAGCCCCTCTTTGTGGTCAGTGCTGGCATTCTGCGAGACTTGTTGAGTCGTTTTTGTAGCACACAGTTTATATTGTAGGATGATGAAATTCTTGAGGCAGGCGTATTGCTCTGTATTACTATAGTTATATATATTTATATATATATATATATGTGAGGGGCACCTTCTTGCAACGTACAAATCCATTTTTTTCAGTATCAGTAGTAAAAACTTCAACACACATTGATTTTTTTGTATTAAGTAACTTCTCCCAACATACAAAGCTTGGGATGTGAAAGAGCATCTGGACCAACAGTAAATACTGTCTTATAATTAAGTACAATTGTCCTTGTTATTAATGTAAACATTATCAGATTACTTAATATTTCAAATTCCATTCTCTCTCTCATTTTGCAGTGATGGACTGAAGCTTGAAACTGAAGTGCTGGATGGAAAGCCTAGGCTAATTTTAGCTGCTTCTGGTATTTTTTTAATCATTTATCTCAAGTAATCTTTAAAGCTTCTTGAAGTTAAACCTAAGATCCAAGCAACAGGAAGCACAGCTTTATTGAAATATTTTTCAGATTAGGAAGAATGTTTGTGCATTATTATTGACAAGTCCTTTTACTCAGGACCTTGATTCTGAACAGGAGGTCGATAGTGAATTCTGAATTGTCTGTCCACTGGTGAACAGGTGGCCAGTAGTCTTGACTCTATTCATAAAGGTGCTATTGTGTATCAACTGCATACTTGGATAATTTTTTAAACTTTGTATCACATTACTTACCAGGGAAAAAGAGGCCTAATAACTCTCTGCTTAATTTACAAAGAATTACATCATTACAATCATCTTTTACTTGCAAGCAGCTTCAGTATTTGGCAGTTGACATTTTTAATTTTCAATAAGCAGTTTATTTAGGCCAAATCTCATTACTACCGTCTGAGACAGACTTTTCCAGTATATGTTCATGATAAATGTTAATAAATTCTATTTTTGTCATTTGTCAGACATATGTTTGCTACTTTCCAGCTACTTTCCAAAGCTGTTCTACATACTCAGAATACAGAAAGTCTCCATTTAATGTCCTTTAAATTATATTTCATTTTCTGCATTTACCAGACAGCTGTTTAATGAGGCTTTATGTGGTGTTTTCAGTCAGGAAGGAATACCAGTGTACTCGTAATAAACTCTGCAATACCTCTGAAACAGCAGCTTTCTCTTTACAACCAGCAGCAGCAGCATTGGCTGCACAGGGCCAGTGCATGTTCCAGAGTGCTCCAAGATAAAGCATTGCCTTGGACTGTGAACTAGCCTTGAATAAGCAGCCTTCTCCAGAAATTAACTTGTTTATGCACTGATATAAACAGCACTTCCCTGAGCAGAGTGATGTCAAAAATTGCATCAGATTGTATTAGTCCTGAATTTCGGTTTTCTGCACTGACAGACACCGCTCACAGTCTTAGGGACTAAAGCAGGATTATTCTGCAGTAGCTTAAGCTGCTGCTGGAGACAGATGCTTCTCTCTTACACAGAAAAAAAAATCAAAGAAAATAACACATAAGCAGCACACTTTGGAGTCTCACGTTATGCATCTCCCCACTATGATGGGAAAAACCCCCATTTGTGTTTCTCCTTTCCACAGAGAAGTTGGGTTTGAATAGCACATAGAATCACACTTAATTTAATTTCTGAATAGCCAAAAAGAAGTCAAAAAGTGACTTTTACCTACTCAGATGAGGGTTGAATGCTTGAGAACCCAGAGATGAGCATGGCCACTGAACACCTTTACTACCCAAACATTATCAAGGTGGGTCAGGATTTAGTGCCTGTCCCTGCAGGACAAGAGTTCAGCATACTCCCAAATTTTAAAATGATCATCTCAGTTGGAAGTCATTAAGAGTGCTGTTTTGCAGACTTTAACAACAGTTTTCCAGTTTCTTCAATTGTTTAATGCTAAAAAAAGGTATAGGTGCTACCAGTGCAAAATGATCAGCATCCACTGCCGGAGCAGTAAGTGCATTATGCAGCCGAAGGAGCCTTATTTCCAATAAATGTGTCCCAGTAAAACAGTATCTCTACTATTTTCTCTCCCTTTCCATTAGCTATATGTGCAGGATTTCTCGAGTACCACTTTCCCTCTATTATAATATTCTTTATTCATAAGTATTACACTGAATAATGGTACTTACTATTATTTTTGAGACCACTACACCTCTGTGCACCTTCTAGGATTTGGGTTAAAAGACTGAAGAGTGTTTCAGGGCATGGATGTGGGGAGCAGTAATGGATGGCATCTCAGCAAGGGAGACAAACATCATGTAACCAGAGATAAAGCCATTACCACAGGGCTCTGAGAAATAATGAATAGCAGGGGAGAGTCAGACTGGCACAATAATTTTATTAGATCTGTATAAAACTAGAAATTGTTACTGGAATATATCTGATTTTTTTTCTAATATACTTTTAAATTGTGTCTACTGAAATATGTTAAAAAAAAAAAGTAAAAAAATCAGGGCAGATGTTACAGGCAAAGTATTTTCTCTGACCTACAAAACCCAGATGAATATACCAGTTTACTAATATCTCAAGATTGTTTTCCAGGAGGAAGTTGTCATTAAATACTTCTTTCATATGTTTGTGTTTGTTTCCCAAAAGACAAATCAAAGTCTGCAATGAAGGTAAGTGGAAAAATTTTTAGAATACATAGATTATTTAGCTTGTTAACAGAGAAATTTGAGAATTCATTTGAACTAAGTACTTGTAATCAATTATATTTGTGAAAGAGAAATTTATACTTATGGGTCCTTTTTATCTTGAGATATTCTGTGATTTCTCAGGTTCATAATAGCTGTCAAAAGGGATGAATTCAAAGTTCTGTGACTATTTTTACCTTTGCAAAATGCTTTATTTTACTTGGCCAAGAATTTAAAGCAGCACAGGGAATCACATAAATCAGAACTTTCAGAGACCTCAAAGGAATTCTGGTAAAATCTAGATCTGAAGTGTGTTTAAGTTCCAGTTTGGTCATACAGGTTGTCTCAGAGTGAACTGGAGTGCAATGGGAAGGACAAAAACCAGAAAAAGGCCCTAAGACATAGGAAATAATTACAAGTGTACAGCAAGGAAGAAAAATGACACTTATTTTACTTGTTGCTTTCATCTTGTTTTCATTCATTACAAATACAATTTTATTTCCTTATTTAATATATGGGGAAATCTTTTTGTTTGACAGATGGGGAATAAAGCCAGAGCACCTAAACAGGCATTGAGAACAAGGCACACCGGGCATGTCCTGAGGTCAACACAAAATGCTTGTATCAAGCAGGAAAATGTAGCAAAGCCAAGGACCGAATCAAGCTTATCAATGACAAAAGGTGAAAAACTGCAAGTTGCTAAACACTCCTCACACGAAGCCACAACTAAAAGTCACTCTTTGATTTTCCAAAGAGATGGCACAAACAGATATCCTGATTCAGGGGATCCTGATATTGTGCAAAAAGCTAAACCAAAACCTCAAACCCCATGTGTATCAGGTGAAGACTCGACAAGTTTGGTGTGTTTAACACAAGAACAGCTCCAGCAGATCTTGATGATTGTTAAAGAAGGAAGTAGAAGCATCTCTGAGACTCATAATGAAAAGCAAGAGGAAATGGGTAAGATACCAACTGTTGAACAAGTTCATTTCACAGAAACAGAGCAAAATGTGAAAGCTTAAGTTCGAGTTGGTAATTCATTTGCATGCTGTAGAGAGAGCAAACCGGCAAGCAGTTTTGGCAATATTTCACACAAAATAAGAACCATTTTACATTGGGGTAGGAAACAAAGACTTACATGTATCACTGTCTCAAAGAGACAGGCCCTTCTGGTTTGTGAGGAGTTCAGGTCTTGCAATGTGTCTCAAGAGCAGTACTGCCATTCTCCTCTGGCCCAAAGATGTTCATTTATCTTTTTGCTTAACTGCAAATATTGCTGTTGAGTAGCTGTTTTTTCCCTCCCCACTTCTATTCAGAAGCATAAGAACTGTTGTGTATCTCCCTGCATTGCACCCCTACTCCTGTTGGTGGGTCTGTGCAGAGGATCAGCTCTTTGCCACTGAGAATAAGACACTGCAATTAAGTAGAGTCCCAAAGTCTGAGCCTTTAGCCATGAATAAGCATTTACTAAAAGTCTGGCATTCTAAAAATACCCTGTGAAGTTCTAATTTATGTGTCTTAACTCTATAAGCAGGGCTGAAAACACTTTTGTTAAAGAGTGTGGAATTTGCAATTTTCTGCTCTTCTCAAAATATTTTCTCAGTGCTGAAGAAAGTTTATTGTCCATAAGTATTTTTATTTTTTTATATATTTATGTCATCCACAGCTGCTAATGAGGCATCAGAGGAAAATGTTGTAGCATCACTCCAAAAAGATTGTGAAGTTTCATCAGTTCCAGATGAAACCAACTCTGATTCAAGCAGAAAACAAGAAGCCCGTCCACAGCCAGGACAGAAAGTTATGTAGGTAGATTTGTGTTATTGTCTACAAAAACTGTGTCTCCAGTAAAGACTTGTATTAAGGTTCTTAATAACATTAAGATTGTTTATAAATACTACTTTAAAAAGTTACCTTTGAAATTAACAGATTAGCTTTTTAGGTAAAATTCTTTTATTCCTCCCTCCTTTTTCCTAGAAAGGATTCCTGGAAACCTGCTGACATATTTAGTACCCTGGGTGAAAGAGAAGGGGAGAAAGCCTTACTGGAATTTAAAAAGACCCAGTGGAAGAAGGAATTAGGTATTTATGATGTATAGAATATATTTTTGATCAGTTTTTATTACACCCATGACAGGTGTTTTCTTCTTCTTGAGAGACTCCCCAGTCACCTCTGCATCTCTGGGCAGAGTCTCAGCTGCCATTCCCTTAAGAGCAAAGTCATGTTTGGTCAGACAGTGGTGACAACTCTTGTAGTCTATTTTACAGTCAAAATAACAGGGCAGACGTGCATTGATGCCTTTTTTCTTTAACTGCTCAATGTTTGTATTAGGAACTCTTACTAGAGGTTTTGTTTGGTTTTTTTGTAAGATGAACAGGTGGCACTGAAGAAGAAACTGAAAGAAACACTGGAGGGAGAGGTGGGATATTTCTGGGCAAAACCTGGCAATAATAAAACCCATAAAGAGAAAGTGGAAACAGCTGACCCAGATCAGGTAAGGCTGTCAATAAACACAGAAGAGCACAGTTTCCACAGCACTGTTGCAGAACAGTTTAACTTCTAACACATACAAGGTTTTCTTTTCTGTACAATCCCACAAAATCCAGTATCAGTGGTGACTTTCAGCTCTTCCCTGGCATGAAACGCTGCAGCTCCCTGTTCCACACTTACCTATAGCTCCAGTTTATAGCTTTGCAACTTAAGATATTTGTAGCAGGAACAACCCATTCCTGTCCTTCCATTTTGATTCCTGATTAAAAATACGAATCTTTTCTAGTTCTGAGAAATATTCTCAACTGTAATTCCTGGCTGTATAATTATTTACATTGTTCATGAGCTCTCACGTAAGTGTGATTGTTTACATCATCATGAGCATAGCAACAGGACTTTTCTTCTGCCTTTTAAAAAGTCAGCTGTCACTCTGAAAACACTGTGTTAGATAAATATAATATACTCAGATGAAACCTCTCCAGTGAACCTGATTGCTGTTGAACAGAAGTTAGGGCTGTATCTGCTGTCAGTTATTACAGCAAAAGCAAATTGCCCTTTTTTTTGTGGCATATTCAGCATTCTTAGCAAAGTTACAACTGCCTCATAAGAAATAGTTTCAATCAACATTAAGAAATTAATTAAGAAATACTAGGTATGAGAGGCTTAGTTACAAGTTCTAACTGAAGTTTTAATGAACAGCAGCTTCTAGGAGTATAATTTACTTGTTTAAAGGCTATGTTAAAGGCTATTTAATATAAACCAAACAGGTAAGCTAACTAAGGTCTTAAAATGCTCCTTTTCTTTGCAGCCAGTGTTTCCAGCTGACTCAGTCAGTGCCACTGAGGAACACTGTGCCTGTACAGCTGCTTTAGCCACAGAGGCTGCTGAAGTTCCACTGAATGTTTCAAGAGCTCCAGCTGGGCAGTCTTCTGATTTCAGTTCTTCTGACTTTCCAGCTGGCAATTGCACAGCATTTGTTTTCAGGGTAAGATCTTAAATTGCATGCAGGGTTTTTTTTTACTTCTTTATTGACAACAAATGTTTGCCTCTAATAGTTCTTTTAAAGCAGAAGAATTCATTAGATCTTTTTGCTCTCTCCAAATAATTGTGTCTAAGTGAATGTTTATCAAAATATTGATGTTCTGAAGACTAAACATTTTCAAGGCTGATGTGGAGAACAGTACTAGAGGTGTGACATGAAGTATTAGTTAATGAAAAGATATAGAAGTGGGAACCTATAAAAAATAAAAGATATTGATGGCAGAAGGTTCAAGAAGTAGGTTTTGGGTTGTGGCTAGTAAGAAGTGATTGAAAGTGGGTTTTATTTCAGATGGCATTGAAAGTTCTCAGTGCCAGTGGAGTTTGTTAAATAATACAGACATCTTAAGAAGCAGAAACAGAAGAATAAAGATAATAAGTAATTTACTTGAGACAGATTACTGCTAATTAGATTGTGATGCTGAAACTACCTGGAACACAGAGAGGAAGAAGGAAGGGATTTTTATTCATGATACACATAAGTAAGGTTTTCTAGAGTGACAAGCTGATGGTTCAAGTTAGAATAATGTTCAAAGTTTGGCTTATTTAGCATCTTTCTAACAGCAGTCAGACACTTGCAACAGTTACAAACTTACTGTTTCTGTGCTAGAGAAAAGCCCACTTGTGCTTCCTAACTGAAGGGCAAGTCTTTATTATATGGTTAGACAAGGTACTGAATTTTTTGCACAACAGACTAACACTTATCTGATTTCAGGAAGCTGTG